>NC_136264.1:25928877-26148877 GCF_964187855.1 Myxine glutinosa
CTGCATCCACCACACATCGACTGTCTGACATGTTTTTATATTTATTTTTATTTTTGCATGGCCTGTGGCTAAGCAATGGAGTTTCTGCATCCACCACACGTCGACTGCCTGACATGTTTTTATATTTATTTTTACACAGCCCGCGGCTAAGCAATGGAGTTTCTGCATCCACGACACATCGACTGTCTGACATGTTTTTATATTTATTTTTATTTTTGCATGGCCTGTGGCTAAGCAATGGAGTTTCTGCATCCACGACACATCGACTGTCTGACATGTTTTTATATTTATTTTTATTTTTGCATGGCCTGTGGCTAAGCAATGGAGTTTCTGCATCCACCACACGTCGACTGCCTGACATGTTTTTATATTTATTTTTACACAGCCCGCGGCTAAGCATTGGAGTTTCTGCATCCACCACGCATCGACTAGCTAACTTTTTTTATATTTATATTTATTTTTACACGGCCCGTGGCTAAGCAATGGAGTTTCTGCATCCACGACACATCGACTGTCTGACATGTTTTTATATATATTTTTTTTTTACATGGTCTGTGGCTAAGCATTGGAGTTTCTGCATCCACCACACATCGACTGTCTGACATGTTTTTATATTTATTTATTGTCTTACAGGGTCTGTGGCTAAGCAGTGGTTTGTTTGCATCGACCATGCATCGACTATCTGACATATTTTTATTTTTGTTTTTACATGGCCCGTGGCTAAGCATTGGAGTGTCTGTATCCACGACAGATCGGCTGTCTGACATGCTTTTGGTTGTACTGTAGACAATTTATTTTTTCCATGATTCAATTCATAATTTCACAACAAAATGTCCCCGCCAGCCTCACAACAATTATAGAAAGGTTTTTCTGCAAAGCAGCTTGGGTTGGATGGTTTGTGGCAATGTGGAGAACTCTCTTCCTCTCTCCCACTCTCTCTCCCCCTGTGTTGGTCGATGTTAATCGAGTTACCGGTTGCTTCACCATCAATACGTATATAACGACAGTAAAGTGAGTTCAGAAAACCTTTTGCCATCTGGTTCGGTATATAAAAATAAACAAAAACAGTTCACACGGTACATGGAGAATTGAATGTCTGCGGCAGACATCGCATGCAACCTTCGGTGTCGCAACTTGTGACTGGTCACTGTCTCGCGGCATTGCGGATGAACTCTGGCGTCAAAATGAGATCTTTCGATAATAAACGCCATGTTCTCCTGGACTGTAACGATGTGATCAATTTCATTTGATGGCAACATTCATCTGCGGACATCAACTTTTTGTGTGTTGTGTTTTTTTTCTGCAGGGTTGGGTACGTTGCTCATGGAAGAGCATTTTAAAAACAACGTCAAAGAGGAAATGCATTAAAGTGTGTTTATGTGAAGAAATAATCTATACCATGAGAGCTGTTTGTCTGTGTTGCCGTTTTTGCGCAGATGGCTGAACGGATCTTCATCAAACTTTCACAGGTTCATCAGTGAGTGCCTGGGAGTGTTTTCGGGGAAAAAAATTTGGAAATTTATTTGGCCTGAAATTTGGCCTGAGCCTTTGTAGCTTTGTGAAAGGGAATATTAAATTGTCTCGGATTAGTGTGCATGTGTGTAATATTAAATATTACATATAAAGTTTCCTTGGTGGGTGTAGGGACATGTTTTAGGCACCCACCCACAAAACCCGCAGAAAAATAGGAAAAAAAAAAGTTTGATTTCTTTAAAATGCAACAGGATTAGAAACTTCACCGGGCAACGCCGGTACTCCTGCTAGTAGATTGTAAAACAGAGGAAGCGAAGTTGGGGGAACATATGGCATAATCAGGGCTGTGGTCCGTGACCAAGCGGCTATCTAGCGCTTGCCAAGCCAGCCGTTCTTTATCAACGGTTTCTAGTGGAGTACTTGCTTGAGTGCTGAAGCCAATTGGCGAGCGCTCCACAAGAAACTTGGTCACCGAACACACTCACTGGCAAGAGGGAACCCTCATATTACATCATACAAATGTCAAATCCTTATTTGACACACATTCACACACACTCACACACACACACACACACACATACACACACACACACACACACACACACATTCACACACACTCACACACACTCACACACACACACATACACACACACACATTCACACACACTCACACACACACACACACACACACACACACACACACATACACACACAGTCACACACACACTGACACACACACACACACACACACACAAATTGTTGCTCACAGCTTGCCGCCTCGATGACAGAAGAGGCCATTTGCATTGTTGCTGCCCCATGACCCGTTTAGAATCCCAGGTGGGTACAGGTAACTTGCTAGTCATAACGAATACAGTCTTTTGCTTTCCTCAACGCTTGTGGCCTTTCCCGGACTGGTTTAGGGCAGTTCTAGCAAATAGGCCTGTGGGTCTGTCTATGTGCGGAAATTGCAAATTGGATTCGGGTAAAATATACAGTATATTATTACACAATGCGGACCTCATATTAACATGTGTTTATTACCTCCGATGTGTTCGCTTCATCTCTTATTTGCGCTCTCAGTTGGAATTACCTCCCGTTTTCGGCAGCTCCAAAGATCCTTCCTCAGCATCCCAAATTGGTCAATAAGATCGCACGGTCACGTCCCATATTTATCGCAAAACAAAATTGAAAATTTTCTTCAATGATTCGGGATTAACCGTGATCAATAATTCCAAGATTTTGCTTTTGATATTGCGTTGCGTACAACTAATCCACTACAAATGGACGAGGTGTGTGTGTTGTGTTTTTTGGTGGAGTTATAATGGAGCTCTCTAATGTGGAATATGATTCATAACTAGAGCTTCCAGGGAAGCAGAACTCAACTGAACTGACTACCTTGTGTGGTAAGAGCCTCACACACCAAGTTTGATCAAAATCCATAAATATTTGTGGACGTTAAAGTCTTAACGTCATTTCGGAGCTGAAAACAATATGGCGGCCTATGGCGGCCATTTTGTGACGGATCGGGTTGGAATGCAATTGCAACCTACCTTGTGTGGTAAGGGTTAAACATTCTAAGTTTGATCAAAATCCATAAATATTTGTAGACGTTAAAGTCTTAACGTCGTTTCGGAGCTGAAAACAATATGGCGGCCATTTTGTGACAGATCGGGTTGACATGCGATAGCAACCTACCTTGTGTGGTAAGAGTCTCACACACCAAGTTTGATCAAAATCCATAAATATTTGTGGACGTTAAAGTCTTAACGTCGTTTCGGAGCTGAAAACAATATGGCGGCCTATGGCGGCCATTTTGTGACAGATCGGGTTGACATGCGATAGCAACCTACCTTGTGTGGTAAGAGTCTCACACACCAAGTTTGATCAAAATCCATAAATATTTGTGGACGTTAAAGTCTTAACGTCGTTTTGGAGCTGAAAACAATATGGCGGCCTATGGCGGCCATTTTGTGACAGATCGGATTGACATGCGATAGCAACCTACCTTGTGTGGTAAAAGTCTCACACACCAAGTTTGATCAAAATCCATAAATATTTGTGGACGTTAAAGTCTTAACGTCGTTTCGGAGCTGAAAACAATATGGCGGCCATTTTGTGACGGATTGGGTTGACATGCGATAGCAACCTACCTTGTGTGGTAAGAGTCTCACACACCAAGTTTGATCAAAATCCATAAATATTTGTGGACGTTAAAGTCTTAACGTCGTTTCGGAGCTGAAAACAATATGGCGGCCTAAGGAGGCCATTTTGTGACGGATTGGGTTGGAATGCAATAGCAACCTACCTTGTGTGGTAAGGGTTAAACATTCTAAGTTTGATCAAAATCTGTTAATATTTGTGGACGCTAGAGTGTTAACGTCGTTTTCATGACCAAAAACAAAATGGTCGCCTAAGTCCGCCATTTTTCAACGGATCGGGCTGAAATGTAATACCAACCTGGTCCTTGGGGTAAGGATGCTGCATCTCAAGTTTGATCAGAATCGGTTGATATTTGTGGACGCTGCAGTGTTAACGTCGAAAGGTTAACGGACGACGGACGCCGGAGGGTTCAGTATGTGATGAACTCAACTGGACGGTCGTCCAGTTGAGTTAAAAATGATCCTCCTGAAATTCCTCAGTTGATTAGGATCATTAACTACAAATAATCCTGGAGAATTCCCATGTTACTAAGCGCACGCCATATTAAGGTGTATAGAGAAGCTTAATAGGTCCTTCCACGACATGGCATTCTAATTACAAAATAAATAACAAAAACAATGATAACATTGTAATATAGCATTTATTCATTAAAACTAATAATATTAACAACAACAACAATAACTAGATGGTATTCATAGAATACTTACAATGTGCAGTCAACTTGTTGCGAGCCAACTCTTCTGTTTTTGAACATTTTTTTTTCTTTCATCCAATATGGCTGCCAGACCACGTGAGCGATGACATCATGAATTTATATTCTCTAATATAATTGTTGCATAGATTGTAATGACATAATGGTTAAGATATGTTGTAGTTCCTCCCCGGCGGCTGAGATAAGCACATAGTTGTGAATTGAAATCATCACATAGATTACGCTCAATACATTTCAAACTGATCGGACTAAGCGTTGTCCCTGTCGAATTATGACGTCCTAATTATGGCACCAATGACGTCATCGTTAACAGCACCTATTCCCCATATGGAGTTCTTTACAATGAGCCACGTTTAAATTTTTTCCATGCAGCGGTTATGGAGATATAGAGGTGTAACATTTTTCGTTTTTTCCAAGATGGCGCCTGTACCACATGACCTATGACGTTATAATTATCATTTAAAATTCTACAGGAGGAGCCGCACATATTCTGAAAAGTTCGTGTCCATCGGTCTAACAGTTGCAGAGGATTTTTTGTTTTATTCATACTGATCAGATCAAGCGTTGTACTTGTCGAATTATGACGTCATCGTTAAGGCACCGATGACATCACCATCAACATATCTTATTCTTCATGGTGAGGACTTGACAATTAGCATGTTTAAATTTTTTCCATTGAGCGGTTTTTTTTTGTGTACAAGATCGAGGCTCGTGCAAGAGCTAAGAGCGTGTAAGAGCTCCTTCCACTCATCCATCCTTCCGTCCACTCATCCATCCCTCCTTCCCCTCCTCCATCCCTCCTTCCACTCATCCATCCTTCCTTGCACTCATCCATCCCTCCATCCACTCCTCCATCCCTCCTTCCACTCATCCATCCTTCCTTCCACTCTTCCATCCCTCCTTCCACTCCTCCATCCCTCCTTCCACTCATCCATCCTTCCTTCCACTCATTCATCCCTCCTTCCTCTCCTCCATCCCTCCTTCCACTCATCCATCCTTCCTTCCACTCATCCATCCCTCCTTCCACTCCTCCATCCCTTCTTCCACTCATCCATCCTTCCTTCCTTCCACTTATCCATCCCAACTTCCACTCATCCATCCTTCCTTCCACTCATCCATCCCTCCTTCCACTCATCCATCCTTCCTTGCACTCATCCATCCCTCCTTCCACTCCTCCATCCCTCCTTCCACTCATCCATCCCAACATCCACTCATCATCCATCCGTCCTTCCACTCACCCATCCCTCCTTCCACTCATCCACCCTTCCTTCCACTCATCCATCCTTCCTTCCCCTCATCCATCCCTCCATCCCCCCTTCCACTCCTCAATCCCTCCTTCCACTCATCCATCCTTCCTTCCACTCATCCATCCCTCCTTCCACTCCTCCATCCCTTCTTCCACTCATCCATCCTTCCTTCCTTCCACTTATCCATCCCTCCTTCCCCTCATCCATCCCAACTTCCACTCATCCATCCCTCCTTCCCCTCATCCATCCCTCCTTCCCCTCATCCATCCCAACTTCCCCTCATCATCCATCCGTCCTTCCACTCACCCATCCCTCCTTCCACTCATCCATCCCTCCTTCCACTCATACATCCCTCCTTCCACTCATCATCCATCCTTCCTTCCACTCCTCCATCCCTCCTTCCACTCATCATCCATCCTTCCTTTCACTCCTCCATCCCTCCTTCCACTCATCCATCCTTCCTTCCACCCATCCAATCATCCATCCCAACTTCCACTCATCCATCCCAACTTCCACTCATCCATCCCTCCTTCCCCTCATCCATCCCAACTTCCACTCATCCATCCTTCCTTCCAATCATCCATCCCTCCTTCCCCTCACCCATCCCAACCTCCCCTCATCCACCCCACCCTATCCATCCCCCCCATCCATCCCAACCTCCACCCATCATCCATCCGTCCCTCCACCCACCCATCCGTCCCTCCACCCACCCGTCCGTCCCTCCACCCACCCGTCCGTCCCTCCACCCACCCGTCCCTCCCTCCACCCACCCACCCACCCGTCCCTCCCTCCACCCACCCGTCCCTCCCTCCACCCACCCACCCACCCGTCCCTCCCTCCACCCACCCACCCGTCCCTCCCTCCCTCCACCCACCCACCCACCCACCCACCCGTCCCTCCCTCCACCCACCCACCCACCCACCCACCCGTCCCTCCCTCCACCCACCCACCCGTCCCTCCCTCCACCCATCCACCCGTCCCTCCCTCCACCCATCCACCCACCCACCCGTCCCTCCCTCCACCCATCCACCCACCCACCCGTCCCTCCCTCCACCCATCCACCCGTCCCTCCCTCCACCCATCCACCCGTCCCTCCCTCCACCCATCCACCCACCCTCCACCCATCCACCCACCACCCACCCGTCCCTCCCTCCCTCCACCCATCCACCCATCCACCCACCCACCCACCCACCCGTCCCTCCCTCCAAAGTCCCTCCCTCCACCCACCCACCCGTCCCTCCCTCCACCCATCCACCCACCCGTCCCTCCCTCCACCCATCCATCCCCCCCGTCCCTCCCTCCACCCATCCATCCCCCCCTCCACCCATCCATCCCCCCCTCCACCCATCCATCCCCCCCCCCCTCCACCCATCCATCCCTCCCTCCATTCACTCATTGATCGGCACATGTGCAAGATTGGAGGTCACGTCTCTTCAAAGCTGTCCATGCGCGCACGCTTTCGAAGTTAAGTAACTTTTCACAATTGTGTTTCCGTCGAAACTGTATCCCTCCCTCGGCGCGTGCAACCGCGTTTGAGAGATATTGAGGTGTAACTTTTTCCAAGATGGCGTCCGTACCACGTGACACCAATGGCACCAATGACGTACCACGTGACCTATGACGTCATAATTATGAATAAAAAAATTCTACAGACGGAGGCGTTTCTATGGTAAACTTTCGTGTCAATCGGACCAATGGTTGCCGAGGAAATGAATGTTTAAAATGCAGGCACGTACGACACACGGCACACCGCACGCGAACACAACTGAATACTTAACCCCGGTTTTCGCTTTGCGAGTGAAGGGTGATAATATTAGTATAACTCCTCTGCTCCCCCCTGCTCCACCCCTCTCTTTGGAGGGCATTGAGGAGGATTAATTTAGATCATTATTATTAGGTCAACACAATTGTAACTAGATGGTGTTCATAGAATACTTACCCTGCGCAATCAACTTATTGTGAGCCAACTCTTCTGTTTTTGAACATTTTTTTTTCTTTGATCCAATATGGCTGCCAGACCACGTGAGCGATGACATCATAAATATATATTCTCTAATATAATTGTTGCATAGATCACGCTGAATGCATTTCGAACTGATCAGACTAAGCGTTGTCCCTGTCGAATTATGACGTCATAATTATGGCACCAATGACGTTATTGTTAACATCACCTTATTCCCCATATGGAGTTCTTTACAATGAGCCACTTTTCAATTTTTTCCCATCCAGCAGTTTTGGAGATAGAGGTGCAACATTTTTCGGTTTTTCCAAGATGGTGCCTGTACCACATGACCTATGACGTCATGATTATCATTAAAATATTCTACATGAGGAGGCGAGGCGCTCCTATGGTGACAATTTCGTGCCCATCAGACCAACAGTTGCTGAGAATAAAAAAATTCACAATGATCGGATAAGTGTTGTACTTGTCGAATTATGATGTCATAACGAAGGCACAGATGACATCATCATTAACATATCTTATTCCCCAAGTGGAGTACTTGACAATGACCCATGTTTCTTTTTTTCCATGGAGCGGTTGTCTGTTTGTGCGCAGTACTACGTCTACATTGTTGCACATAGCATCGCCATACTTTACACACATATTTGCCTTGCCCTGGAATAGACTGTGCCCAATTTTTAACTCTCAAGGCCCAAGGTCAAGCTCAAGGTCACCCAAAACTTGAAAATCGGTTTTTGCTAACTAGCAACAGTACCCACCATCACGGTCATCTTTCCAACTTACAATCCCACGAGATATATGGAAAGGATGACCCAAAACCAATTATGTTCTTTTTGATTCGTATATAAACATCATTAAAAGTAAATAATCACCTCTGCCAAAGTTCAAACGACATGACTTTAATTTCTACATGAGAGAATTCCACATAGCTATTTGGGCGGTGTATAAGCTAACAGATCCCTGTCTCCATCGATCTTGCCAAGGCCGTAACACCTATTGGCTCAAAATCCTTTTAACTGTTGACTTGGTGGTTTTTACAATGAAGGAAACACGTATCGGGAGTACATACGACATAGCGATTGTGAATGTGACAGCTCTGAGGCGTCTTTCGCTTCGCATCGCAGTGACGGTGAGCACCAACATGGATGGCGGCTGTAAGATTAAAATCTGGCTTCAAGCCCCCTCACCACCCAAAGCCTTCAACCACACATATTAACACGCCCCTCCCCTTCATTCCCATTCTTCAAAGCAAAGCCATAAAAATTGTTGTATCGCCATTATATATTACTAGCAACGGTACATTCCGGCAAGTCCTCGGTCTCTGACCGATTTTTCATTACTTGCCGGAAAAGATTCCGGCAAGTATGTTGGTTGGTTGGTTTGTTACTTGCCGGAAAAAATTCCGGCAAGTATGTTGTTACTTGCCGGAAAAAATTCCGGCAAGTATGTTGATCTGTTCGTTTGTCTGTCTGTTTGTTACTTGCCGGAAAAGATTCCGGCAAGTATGTTGATCTGTTCGTTTGTTTGTTACTTGCCGGAAAAGATTCCGGCAAGTATGTTGATCTGTTCGTTTGTTTGTTACTTGCCGGAAAAGATTCCGGCAAGTATGTTGATCTGTTCGTTTGTTTGTCTGTCTGTCTGTTTGCAGCACTACGTCTACACCGTTGCATGTAGAATCGCCAAACTTTGCACACATATTGGTCTTGCCCGGGAATAGACTGTGCCCAATTGATGACGTCATCGGTCACGTGGTTCGGCCGCCATCTTGGAAAAAATTTGCACCTCTATATCTCAGAAAGTGCTGAACAGAAAAAATTGAGACATGGCTCATTGTAAAGAACTCTCCATAGGGAATAAAATATGTAATGATGACGTCATCAGTCACGTGGTTCGGCCGCCATCTTGGAAAAACGGAAAAAAAATTGCACCTCCATATCTCCGAAAGTGCTGAATAGAAAAAATTGAGACATGGCTCATTGTAAATAACTCTCCCTGGGGAATAAAATATGTTAATGATGACGTCATCGGTCACGTGGTTCGGCCGCCATCTTGGAAAAACCGAAAAACATTGCACCTTCATTTCTCCGAAAGTGCTGAATATAAAAAATTGAGACATGGCTCATTGTAAAGAACTCTCCATGGGGAATAAAATATGTTAATGATGACGTCATAGGTCACGTGGTTCGGCCGTCATCTTGGAAAAACTTAGCACCTCTAAATCTCCAAAAGTGCTGAATAGAAAAAAGTGAGACATGGCTCATTGTAAAGAACTCTCCATGGGGAATCAAATATGTTAATGATGACGTCATCATTCACGTGGTTCGGCCGCCATTTTGGAAAAACCGAAAAACTTTGCACCACTATATCTCCAAAATTGCTGAACAGAAAAAATTGAGACATGGATCATTGTAAAGAACTCTCCATGGGGAAAAAAATATGTTAATTATGACGTCATCGGTCACGTGGTTCGGCCGCCATCTTGGAAAAACCAAAAAACTTTGCACCTCGATATCTCCGAAAGTCCTGAATAGAAAAATTTGAGACATCACTCATTGTAAAGGACTCTCCATGGGGAATAAAATATGTTAATGATGACGTCATCGGTCACGTGGTTCCGCCACCATAGTTGTCCTAAATGGCCGATAAAAAAGTACATTCTGGCAAGTCCTCGGTCTCTGACCGATTTTTCATCTGTCTGTCTGTCTGTTTGTCTGTCTGTCTGTTTGCAGCACTGCGTCTACACCGTTGCACGTAGAATCGCCAAACCTTGCACACATATTGGTCTTGCCCTGGAATAGACTGTGCCCAATTGATGACGTCATCGGTGACGTGGTTCGGCCGCCATCTTGGAAAAACCGAAAAACTTTGCACCTCTATATCTCCGAAAGTACTGAATAGAAAAAATTGAGACGTGGCTCATTGTAAAGAACTCTCCATGGGGAATAAAATATGTTAATGATGACGTCATATGTCACGTGGTCGGCCGCCATCTTGGAAAAACGGGTAACTTTGCACCACTATATCTCCAAAAGTGCTGAACAGAAAAAATTGAGACATGGCTCATTGTAAAGAACTCTCCATGGGGAATAAAATATGTTAATGATGACGTCATATGTCACGTGGTCGGCCGCCATCTTGGAAAAACGGCAAAACTTTGCACCACGAAATCTCCAACAGTGCTGAACAGAAAAAATTGAGACATGGCTCATTGTAAAGAACTCTCCATGGGGAATAAAATATGTTAATGATGATGTCATATGTCACGTGGTCGGCCGCCATCTTGGAAAAACGGCAAAACTTTGCACCACTATATCTCCAAAAGTGCTGAACAGAAAAAATTGAGGCATGGCTCATTGTAAAGAACTCTCCATGGGGAATAAAATATGTTAATGATGACGTCATATGTCATGTGGTTCAGCCGCCATCTTGGAAAAACCGCAAAATTTTGCACCTCCATATCTCCAAAAGTGCAGAACGGAAAAAATTGAGACATCATGGCTCATTGTAAAGAACTCTCCATGGGGAATAAAATATGTTAATGATGACGTCATCTATCACGTGGTTCAGCCGCCATATTTGTTCTAAATGGCCGATAAAAAAGTACATTCCGGCAAGTCCTCGGTCTCTGACCGATTTTTCATTACTTGCCGGAAAAGATTCCGGCAAGTATGTTGATCTGTTCGTTTGTTACTTGCCGGAAAAGATTCTGGCAAGTATGTTGATCTGTTCGTTTGTCTGTCTGTTTGCAGCACTACGTCTACACAGTTGCATGTAGAATCGCCAAACTTTGCACACGTAGTTGTCTTGCCCTCTAATATACTGTGTCCAAATGATGACGTCATCGGTCACGTGGTTCGGCCGCCATCTTGGAAAAACCGAAAAACTTTGCACCTCTATATCTCCGAAAGTACTGAATAGAAAAAATTGAGACGTGGCTCATTGTAAAGAACTCTCCATGGGGAATAAAATATGTTAATGATGACGTCATATGTCACGTGGTCGGCCGCCATCTTGGAAAAACGGGTAACTTTGCACCACTATATCTCCAAAAGTGCTGAACAGAAAAAATTGAGACATGGCTCATTGTAAAGAACTCTCCATGGGGAATAAAATATGTTAATGATGATGTCATAGGTGCCTCCATTATGACATCATAATTCGACAAGTACAAAACTTCGTCCGATCAAGATGAAATTTCTTGAGCATCATCAAGGAATAAATTAGTTTAGAAAAATAATGACGTCATCGGTCACGTGGTTCGGCCGCCATATTTGTCTAAAATGGCCGATAAAAAAGTACATTCCGGCAAGTCCTCGGTCTGACCGATTTTTCATCTGTCTGTCTGTCTGTCTGTCTGTCTGTCTGTTTGCAGCACTGCGTCTACACCGTTGCACGTAGAATCGCCAAACTTTGTACACATATTGGTCTTGCCCTGGAATAGACTGTGCCCAATTGATGACGTCATCGGTGACGTGGTTCGGCCGCCATCTTGGAAAAACCGAAAAACTTTGCACCTCTATATCTCCAAAAGTACTGAACAGAAAAAATTGAGACATGGCTCATTGTAAAGAACTCTCCATGGGGAATAAAATATGTTAATGATGACGTCATATGTCACGTGGTCGGCCGCCATCTTGGAAAAACGGCAAAACTTTGCACCACTATATCTCCAAAAGTGCTGAACAGAAAAAATTGAGACATGGATCATTGTAAAGAACTCTCCATGGGGAATAAAATATGTTAATGATGACGTCATATGTCACGTGGTCGGCCGCCATCTTGGAAAAACGGCAAAACTTTGCACCACTATATCTCCAAAAGTGCTGAACAGAAAAAATTGAGACATGGATCATTGTAAAGAACTCTCCATGGGGAATAAAATATGTTAATGATGACGTCATCAGTCACGTGGTCAGCCGCCATCTTGGAAAAACGGCAAAACTTTGCACCACCATATCTCCAAAAGTGCTGAACAGAAAAAATTGAGACATGGCTCATTGTAAAGAACTCTCCATGGGGAATAAAATATGTTAATGATGACGTGATATGTCACGTGGTCGGCCGCCATCTTGGAAAAACGGCAAAACTTTGCACCACTATATCTCCAAAAGTGCTGAACAGAAAAAATTGAGACATGGATCATTGTAAAGAACTCTCCATGCGGAATACAACATGTTAATGATGATGTCATCGGTCATGTGGTCCGGCCGCCATCTTGGAAAAACCGAAAAACTTTGCACCTCCAGTGCTGAATAGAAAAAATGAGACATGGCTCATTGGAAAGATCTCTCCATGGGGAATAAAACATGTTAATGATGACGTCATCGGTCACGTGGTTCGGCCGCCATATTTGTCCTAAATGGCCGACAAAAAAGTAAATTCCGGCAAGTCCTCGGTCTCTGACCGATTTTTCATCTGTCTGTTTGTCTGTCTGTCTGTTTGCAGCACTACGTCTACACCGTTGCACGTAGAATCACCAAACTTTGCACACATATTGGTCTTGCCCAGGAATAGACTGTGCCCAATTGATGACGTCATCGGTCACGTGGTTCGGCCGCCATCTTGGAAAAACCGAAAAGCTTTGCACCTCTATATCTCCAAAAGTAATGAACAGAAAAAATTGAGACATGGCTCATTGTAAAGAATTCTCCATGGAGAATAAAATATGTTAATGATGACGTCATCGGTCACGTGGTTCGTCCGCCATCTTGGAAAAACCGAAAAATTTGTACCTCCATATCTCCGAAAGTACTGAATAGAAAAAATTGAGACATGGCTCATTGTAAAGAACCCTCCATGGAGAATAAAATATGTTAATGATGACGTCATAGGTCACGTGGTTCGGCCGCCATCTTGGAAAAACCGAAAAACTTAGCACCTCTGTAACTCCAAAAGTGCTGAATAGAAAAAATTGAGACATGGCTCATTGCAAAGAACTCTCCATGGGGAATAAAATATGTTAATGATGACGTCATCGGTCACGTGGTTCGGCCGCCATATTTGTCCTAAATGGCCGATAAAAAGTAAATTCCGGCAAGTCCTCGGTCTCTGACCGATTTTTCATCTGTCTGTCTGTCTGTCTGTCTGTTTGTGCGCAGTACTACATCTGCATCATTGCACATAGAATCGCCAAACTTTACACACATATTTGTCTTGCCCTGGAATAGACTGTGCCCAATTTTTAACGCTCTCGGCCCAAGGCCTCCATTATGACGTCATAATTCGATAATTCGACAAGTACAAAACTTCATCTGATCAAGATGCAATTTCTTGAGCGCCATGTCAGCATAAACTGGTGGAGAAAAAAATAATGATGACGTCATCGGTCACGTGGTTTGGCCGCCATCTTGGAAGAACCGAAAAACTTTGCATCTCTATATCTACGAAAGTGCTGATTAGAAAAAATTGAGACATGGCTCATTGTAAAGAACTCTCCATGGGGAATAAAATATGTTAATGATGACGTCATAGGTGCCTCATTTATGACGTCATAATTCGACAAGTTCAAAACTTCATCCGATGAAGATGAAATTTCTTGAGCATCATCGAGGAATAAATTAGTTTAGAAAACAAATAATGATGACATCATCGGTCACGTGGTTCTGCCGCCATATTTGTCCAAAATTCTGCAACTGGACCCGACGGCATCAGCCCACGGGTCCTAAAATCCTGCTCTGCTGCTCTATCTCACCCTCTCTCTGTTCTCTTCACCCTCTCTTTTGCTCAAGGTCAACTGCCATCTGCTTGGAAATCAGCCAACATCACCGCTTTGCACAAAAAAGGTGCAAAAACAGATCCTAGCAACTACAGACCAATCAGCCTTCTCCCAATTATCAGCAAAGTCATGGAATCCATCATTGCTTCTGATATGAAATCTTTCCTCTTCTCCAATGGCTTGATCTCTGATCATCAATTTGGTTTCAGACCAGGTCACTCTACTCTGGACATGCTGCTTCTGCTGTCTCAACAATGGATGGAGGTCCTCAATGCCAAACAGGAAATTAGAGCTGTCTCCCTCGACATATCACGTGCCTTCGACACGGTCTGGCACCCCGCTCTGCTCACCAAACTCTCCTCCTTTGGTATCCATGGAAATCTCCACGCATGGCTGGCGGACTTCCTCTCTAGTCGTCGTCAACGTGTGGCCCTGAATGGGTTTCTCTCATCTCCTCTTCCTGTTCAGGCTGGAGTTCCCCAAGGCAGTGTTCTGGGCCCCGTGCTTTTTCTGGTCTTCATCAATGATCTCTCTGACTCTCTCGAAAATCCTCTCTATCTCTTTGCTGATGACTCCACTCTCTGCCGCTCCATTCCTCTTCCCTCAGATCGGCAGTCTGCTGCCTCCTCACTCTCTGAAGACCTGGACAAAATCACAGACTGGTCAAACAAGTGGAACATGTCTTTCAATCCTGACAAATCTCACACTCTTACTATGTCTCTCCGAAAAGATCGACTGGACAACCCTCCCATCTACTTTCTCAACAATCCTCTCCAAGAAGTTCTGTCGCTCAAGATTTTGGGTCTCACTATCTGTCATGATCTTTCTTGGGAAAACCACATTTCCAAGCTGGCCTCCAAAGCCAGTCGCCGACTGGGCATCCTCCGTCGTGCGAAGTCCTTCCTCGGCACACCTGAGCTCCTCACCACATACAAGGCGTTCATCCGCAGCTCAATGGAATACTGTTCTCCCCTATGGGCCGGTGCTCCTGCCTCACACCTAGCTCGGCTTCACGCTGTTGAAACCAAAGCTTTCAGAATTATTGGAATCTCCCGCGATGAAGCTATCTCTGAGGGCCTTTCACTCACCCACCGCAGGCAGGTAGGTGGTCTTTCTGTCTTCTACCGACTCCTCTCCGGCCTTGCACCCCCAGCTCTCTCTGTGCTCTGTCCCCCAAATATTCCTACAGGTCGCACAAGATCTGCCAGCAACCCTCTGATGGTTAAACTGCCGAAATCTCGGCTCTCCGCTCACCTACACTCTTTCATTCCTCTTTTCTCCCGCCTCTGGAACAAACTCCCTCACTCCCTTCAATCCCACTCCTCCCTCCAGGTCTTTAAAACAGCTGTTCACCACCATCTCTTATCTTCCCCCATCCAAAACCTTGATCTTTTCTACCCCCGCTAATTCACCCCAGATCCACCTTGTTTGAAATTCCAACTTCTTTCCTGGAAGTCCCGGCAGTGTCCATATGTTTTATACCTCTCCCACCGCCCCCTTCCCACGCCCCCCCCCCCCCCAAAGCCCTCGCCCTCTCTCAGATCTCTCGATGTCTCCATGTCTCTCGGTCCCTGCTCTCAAATGTTGTGTTTGTGTCCTTCCCCCTCTCTCCCCATCTTGTCTACCGCTCCCTATGTTATATGTTTTATGTGTCGGTTTGTCTTTCTGTGTAATTAATGTTCGCTCTTTCACGAGCCTCGATCTTGTATACAAAAAAAAAAAAAAAAAAAAAAAAAAAAATGGCTGATAAAAAAGTACATTCCGGCAAGTCCTCAGTCTCTGACCGATTTTTCATCTGTCTGTCTGTCTGTTTGTCTGTTTGTCTGTCTGTCTGTTTGTGCACAGTACTACGTCTACATCGTTGCACATAGAATCGCCATACTTTACACACATATGTGTCTTGCCCTGGAATTGACTGTGCCCAATTTTTTAACTCACTTGGCCCAAGGCCTCCATTATGAAGTCATCATTCGAAAAGTACAAAACTTCATCCAATCAAGATGAAATTTCTTGCGCCATGTCGGCATGAACTGGTGGAGAAAAAAAAAGAAATGATGACGTCATCGGTCACGTGGTTCGGCCGCCATCTTGGAACAATCGAAAAACTTTGCACCTCCACATCTTCAAAAGTGCTGAATAGAAAAAATTGAGACATGGCTATTGTAAAGAACTCTCCATGGGGAATAAAATATGTTAATGATGATGTCATAGGTTCCTCAATTATGACGTCATAATTTGACAAGTACAAAACATAATCCGATCAAGATGAAATATCTTGAGCATAATCTAGGAATAAATTAGTTTAGAAAACAAATTATGATGACGTCATCGGTCACGTGGTTCGGCCGCTATCTTAGAAAAACCGAAAAACTTTGCACCTCTATATCTCCAAAAGTGCTGAATAGAAAGAATTGAGACATCGCTCATTGTAAAGAATTCTCCATGGGGAATAAAATATGTTAATGATGATGTCATAGGTGCCTCAATTATGACGTCATAATTCCACAAGTACAAAACTTCATCCAATTAAGATGCAATTTCTTGAGCGCCATGTCGGCGTAAACGGATGGAGAAAAAGAAATGATGATGACGTCATCGGTCACGTGGTTCGGCCGCCATCTTGGAAAAACCGAAAAACTTTGCACCTCTATATCTACGAAAGTGCAGAATAGAAAAAATTGAGACATGGCTCATTGTAAAGAACTCTCCGTGGGGAATAAAATATGTTAATGATGATGTCACAGGTGCCTACATTATGACATCATAATTTCGACAGGTACAAAACTTCATCTGATCAAGATGAAATTTCTTGAGCATAATCTAGGAATAAATTAGTTTAGAAAACAAATAATGATGACGTCATCAGTCACATGGTTTTTATTCCGGCAAGTCCTCGGTCTCTGACCGATTTTTCATTTGTTAGTTTGTTTGTTTGTGAACAAAATATCTGAAAACGTTGTGGACAGATTCGGACGAAATTTGGCAGAGATGTAGTGTATGTCACAAGGACGAAATGATTAGATTTTGGTTAAGATCCCGATTCGGATCCGGCTACTAGAAATTTTTAAATGATTCTTCACCATTGGGAGATCTGGCCAAAACGACATATAGCAGGATATCTCAAAAAGTTGTGGACGGATTTGGACGAAACTTGGTGGACCGGTTGAGTGTCTGACAAGGAAGAATCGATTAAATTTTGGTGAAAATCTTGATATGGATTGGAATATGAGAATTATTTAATTTTTTAAGTGATTCTTCACCATTGAGTGATAAGGCCAACCAGGTGGAGGTATACTCTCTACTGAGTACTGTTCTAGTTCATTACTAGATTAGCTAGAACCAGGTGGAGGTATGCTCTCTACTGAGTACTGTTCTAGTTCATTACTAGATTAGCAGAGTAGATCGAGTTACTTTTTTGGTTGGATGCACCTTGTTCTATATTATGTACTATATATATGTATATATGCATGTAGATTGTATCGGTGGTAGTAGAGAGGGGGTGTTTATGATGAACCGGGCCAGCTTGCTTCATTTCATTACGAGTTTGATTTATACGACATTACACAAATTGCCATCGGGCGGTCAGGGGACTAAAATGAAGGACGTCCATTAAATCAATTTTCTTGGCACCAGTTTAGCTCCGAGAAGCCTCGGTTATTGTGATACTTTAGTCCAACCCACCGGTGTCTCACGGGTCTGCGCCAGGGACCTGGTGAGCTTGGGAGACTTCAGTTTTAATACTCATGAGGGGAGCACCAATCGACGGTGTTCGCACGACTGAAGACCCTTCATGTTTCTAGGTACCGCGGAGATGGCCAACAAAGGTCGCTCTCAATCTTTCGTGTGTAATTACCGAGACCTAGAGAGTCCATCGGGGACCCTTTCGCGGGGTGCTGGGCCCGTGCTGGCGGTGTGTGTCCGCCCGGCGGGTCTCGCCTCGAGCGGTGGTTGCAGCGCCCGGGAGATGGCCCTGCTGGTGGTGTGTGCGCTGGCGCTCGGGTTGTGCGGCGTGCTGGGCAGCGTGCTTCTGCTGGGACGACTCGCGGGGACAAAGCACTCGTTCTTTCCGACGGGAGGAAGCGGCGACCGGACTCCACGCTTCGGACAGGCGGCTCGGTTCCTGCGGCTCAATGTGAACGCGTCTGCCGACCCGTGCCAGGACTTTTACGCGTTCGCATGCGGAGGATGGCTCGCCCGGCATCGCATGCCCGAGGATCGACAGAGCTTCGGGTTAGTGAGCGTTATCGAGCTGGAGAACGAGCGCAAGCTCCGGGCGCTGCTGACGGAAGGTCAACGCTCCGGGAGGGCGACCTCGTTCGCTGAGGAAAAAGCGCGGAAATTCTACCGGTCGTGCACGGACACAGCCGAGCTGGATCGACGAGCCGGAGAGCCTCTACTGGACGAGGTTCGCACTCTCGGGGGTTGGGACGTGCTGGGTTTCTGGAACCCTGAGCAATGGGACATGAATGAGCTGCTGTTTCGAGCTCACGGCGTCTACAACGTCCCGGTGTTCCTCTCCCTTATTGTTGACGTCGATGGAGAGAACTCCAGCAGGAATGTCATTCGGGTAGGAAAGTTTCTCGCGAATGCTGAATACATATATCGAACTGCCTGAATTATCGTTAAATACCTGAATTTGAGGCTTGAGCGAATGACGTGAATCGTGGCGAAGGAATGCAGAGAAATACCTGAACTAGTAATTATAACTCATCCACATAGGTGTATAATTATCCAGGAATTTTTTTTTGACTTGTAATACCCCCACCTACCAGGAGCGGCACTATAACATACACGTGCACAGTGCCTTCAAAAAGTATTCACACCCCTTGACTTTTTTCACATTTTGTCGTGTTTCAGCCTGATTTAAAAATTGATTGAATTGAGATTTTTTTGTCACCGATCTACACAATACCTCACAAACTTATTGAAAATGAAATACAGAAATATCTAATTTACGTAGGTATTCAACTCCCTGAGTCAATACATCGTATAAGCGGCTTTGACAGCGATTACAGCTTTGTGGCTTCTTGGGTTTGTCTGTATCAGCTTTGCACATCTGGATTTTGGGGAGTTTCTCCCATTCTTCGTTGCAGATTTGCTCAAACTTTGTCAAGTTGGATGGGGAGCTTCGGTGAACAGCAATCTTCAAGTCTTTCCACAGATTCTCAATGGGATTCAAGTCTGGGCTTTGGCTGAGCCACTCAAGGACTTTCACGTTCTTGCTCTAAAGCCATTCCAGTGTTGTTTTGGCTGCATGCTTGGGGTCATTGGCCTGTTAGAACGTAAATCTTCGCCGCAGTCTAAGGTCTCTTGCACTCTGAAGCACGTTCTCTTCAAGGATTTGTCTACATTTGGCTCCATTCATTGTTCCCTCTATCCTTACAAGTTTCCCAGTCCCTGCCGCTGAAAAGCATCCCCATAGCATGATGCCGCCACCACCATACTTCACAGTCGGGGTGGTGTTGGACAGATGGGTGATGAGCTGTGCTTGGATTCTGCGAAAATTAGTGCTTTGCATTCAGGCCAAACATTTCAATCTTCGTCTCACCAGAGCACAGAATAATTTGCCTCATGCTCTCAGAGTGTTTCACGTGCTTTTTTTCAAACTCCAGGTGTGAGGTCATGTGCCTTTTTCTCAGAAGTAGCTTCTGTCTGGCCACCCTTCCATAAAGCCTAGATTTTGGAAGTGCTGCAGAGACTGTTGTGCTTCCGGCAGGTTTTCTCATCTCAGCCAAGGAACTCTGTAGTTCTGCCAGAGTGGTCATTGGGTTCGTGGTCACCTTCCTAGCCAACGTCCTTCTTGCCCAATTCCTCAGTTTAGTTGGATGACCAGTTCTAGGAAGAGTCTGTGTAGTTCCATATTTTTTCCATTTCCTAATGATGGAGCTCACTGTGCTCTTGGGAACTTTCAACACTCTAGAAATTGTTTTGTACCCTTTCCCAGAACCCTTTTTATACCCTTTTATACCCTTTTTATACCCTCGCTAAGCCTCCTCACAATTCCATCCTGGAGTTCTAAGAACATTTCCTTGGACTTCATTGTAGAGTTTCTGCTCTGACAAACACTATCAACTGTGGGACCTTGTGTAGAAAGGTGCGTTTCTTTCTAAATCATGTCCAATCAATTGAATTGACCACAGGTGGACTGCAGTCAAGTTGTATACACATCTCAAGGATGATCAAAGGAAATTGGATGCACCTGAGCTCAATTTGGAGTATCATAGCAAAGAGGTTGAATACTTATTGACTCGAGACATTTCAGCTTTTCATTTTTGATGAATTTGTAAAAAAAAAAATCTAAAATAAAAATTCCACTTTAACATTATGAGGTATTACGTGTAGATCAGTGACAAAAAGAAATCTCAATTCAATCCATTTTAAATTCAGGCTGTAACACAATAAAATGTGAAAAAAACATCAAGGGGTGTGAATACTTTCTGAATGCACTGTATATAATAATACGCTAAAGCTCTTCTGTCGTGGTATTTTTAGCATGGGCTTCTGTTCGTATATATATTTATATATTGGTTTCGTTGTCTTGGGGATGCAATCCAGGATGGCTCGCCATTCTGGCCCGAGTGCAGGAACTTGTAATTTCCTCAGGGTTCTGGTGATGTCTTACCTATTCTCCACAAACACCATAGGATCCTTAATGTCGTCTAACTATAATTATTTACCATACTCCCTGTAACCTGGATATGTACATATATTTCCATGTCTTATAATTATGTGCAGTACGTCTTACATATTTTCGCATCCACCTCCTTGCCCCCACCTGCGCACATGACAAATCCAACAGATAGACCAAGGAGGTCTCACTCTACCAGAATGGTCTCTGTACCTTTGGCAAGATCGGGATAGCCTTAAGGTCTGTGATCCTGTCCAATTCTGACAGACATCTGATGGGTCTTACGCATCAGTCTATCTGCATCTGTAAAGTTTTGTCCCATTGTGTTCGTTTTCCTTCACATTAAATTTGATATTTGATGAAATGTGATCGCTTTCGCTTTTCTTCAACTTGTACAGGTGATCAAGGCATACAAGACGCTGATGAGAAAACTTTCCACTCTACTTGGGGCCAGGAGACCCGGACACAAACTCGCACACGTGTTCGAACTTGAGAAGAAGCTTGCAAAGGCAAAATTATTATTAAGTCTACGTTAGATGTTTAATTCGTAATTGTATTTGCCATTTACAATAGCAATGTAATTACAAGGATATACAAGGAATGTTGGCACAGGGGGGAGGCCATTCGGCCCATCATACCTGCACTAAACCAACCCCAGATATCCTCACCCATCCACACACAAGCATTCCTCCAAGTCCTGCAAATATCCCTGTACCCCTCTATCTCCAATGCATTTAGGTACCTATTAAATCATACTATAATTCGCCAAATGTCTGTCTGTCTGTCTGTCTGTCTGTCTGTCTGTCTGTCCGCAGGGTACCAGGTACTGCAAAAACGGCTGAACCGATCGCAAGGAAATTTTGTGTGGGTAATCCTGGGACCCCCTGGAGTAAAATAAGCTATATTATTTTTCCAATTTTTTTTCCAATTTTCCAGTTTTTCCAAACACGATGGAATGATATTTACCGATATGAACAGTGATGTGGCTTATATTGAAATTCTACAAATACTGTTTAGATTTTGATGATTTGCGTGTGATGTGATTTAACGGATGTTTATATAAATCGTTTAAAATAAAAAAAGGCTTCAATTTCTGATATTTTGCCTTTTCATTTGGGCCTCCCAATTGAAGCCCCGCCCATAGGGCGGGTACCGTTGCTAGTATATATAATTTCAATTTCAACATATATACTCTTTCTCCTGGTCCTACCTTTCTTTATATGTAGACCATTTCATACATTTACTACTCTCTAACTAAAATAACCTTGCCTCATTACTGTCCTAACTCTCTTCTTCTTTACTTCCAGGCCAATCACTGTCTATTCTGCTGAAAAACTCTCTGCTTATTTTGTCAATACCCTTCATTATCTTAAACATCTCCATCAAATCCTTTTATGAGCTCACTTCCTTTCTCCTCCACCAGCCTCATAACTAAGTCTACCTATCCCTGGAATCAATGTAGTTACTTTATGCTTAACCCTTTATAATGGCAGCTATGTCCCCCGACGTGGTGACCAAAACTATGCACAATATGAGGCCTCACTAAATTGCTGTTCAATGTTAACACTACCTCTATTGATTTATAATTTACCCCCCTCCGAATACAACCTAACACCCTGTTAACTTTACCTGTAGCTACCTGGCACTGTGCTGTCTGCATTACAACCCCTCCCCCCCCCCCCCCCACCCACTCCACTCCCTATGTATTACCACCCCCTTATCTCTGTTTTACATGCTCTAAGACCACCCCTTGCATCAGGTAATCCCTCTTTTCATTGTTATTACCCCTCCCCAGCTCCTTGCATCTCTATGTTAAATTGATTGCATCTGCCAATATTTTGCCAAATTTATGAAAGAATGTAGACTTTGCTAAATCTGATCAATAATCCCCCATAAACCCCCACCTCTCTGCTATCTATTTTACCTACAAGCGTTGTCATCTGAAAATTTACAAAGCGGACTCTTGACCCCACTATCCAAATTGTTGATGTAAATTATGAATAATAATGGTCCCAGTACTGATCCCTGAGGTTCCCCATGACTTATATCCTCCCAACCAGACATCCTCCCACTTACAGCCACTCTTGGATTCCTATCACTAACCCTCTTTCAAATCCAGGTAGCTACCTGACCAGCCACTCCACAAGCCCTCGCCTTAGTTAACAACCTCCAATGCGGTACCTTATCAAATACCTTCTTTAAGTGTAAATATACTATGTCCACTGCCATTCTTCCCTCATGCACCAATTCAGTAACTCATTCATAGAACGCCAAAAGATTTGTTAGACAAGACCTGTCTTTAGTAAATCCATGCTGACTACCTTTAATCAGATTGAAATTATTGATACTAGCAACGGATTATTGATACGAGCAATTATTGATACCCTAACCCTAACCCTAACAACTCATATCTACAATTGGGAGGCCCAAATGAAAAGGCAAAATATCATAAAGTGAAGGGTTTTTTTTTAATTTTAAACGATTTATATAAACATCCGTTAAATCATATCACACGCAAATCATCAAAATCTAATCAGTATTTGTAGAATTTCAATAAAAGCCACATCACTGTTCATATCGGTAAATATTATTCCATCGTGTTTGGAAAAATTGGAAATTGGAAAATTGGGGAAAAAAATTGGAAAAGCAATATAGCCTATTTTACTCCAGGGGGTCCCATGATTACCCACCCAAAATTTCGTTGCGATCGGTTCAGACGTTTTGGCGGTACCTGGGAACAGACAGACGGACAGACAGACAGACATTTGGTGAATTAATAGTAAGATGGTTCCCTATCTGTTCCTTTATTAACGTCTCCAACACCTTCCAACAAATGAAGTCAAGCTAGCAGGCCTCTAGTTGCTTAATTATTCCCCAGACCTTTCTTAAATAAATATTAAATAAGATAAATCATTGTTAGTTATCTAAGTCTATAATTAAATTCTCTTTTCTCCAGGCCATGTCAGATTCAAGGCGAACACACGGAGACGGGAACTCCAGACCCGATGGCATTTCCATCGAGGCCCTGCAAACCATTACCCCAGTGGTGAGATTATTTTTCCTTACCCTCGCCTGAGGATAGGGTATTGCATTTGAGTCCGTTTGTTTGTCTGTTTGTTACTTGCCGGAAAAATTTTCCGGCAAGTATGTTGATCTGTTCGTTTGTCTGTCTGTTTGCAGCACTACGTCTACACAGTTGCATGTAGAATCGCCAAACTTTGCACACGTAGTTGTCTTGCCCTCTAATATACTGTGTCCAAATGATGACGTCATCGGTCACGTGGTTCGGCCGCCATCTTGGAAAAACCGAAAAACTTTGCACCTCTATATCTCCGAAAGTACTGAATAGAAAAAATTGAGACGTGGCTCATTGTAAAGAACTCTCCATGGGGAATAAAATATGTTAATGATGACGTCATATGTCACGTGGTCGGCCGCCATCTTGGAAAAACGGGTAACTTTGCACCACTATATCTCCAAAAGTGCTGAACAGAAAAAATTGAGACATGGCTCATTGTAAAGAACTCTCCATGGGGAATAAAATATGTTAATGATGACGTCATCAGTCACGTGGTCGGCCGCCATCTTGGAAAAACGGCAAAACTTTGCACCACTATATCTCCAAAAGTGCTGAACAGAAAAAATTGAGACATGGCTCATTGTAAAGAACTCTCCATGGGGAATAAAATATGTTAATGATGATGTCATAGGTGCCTCCATTATGACATCATAATTCGACAAGTACAAAACTTCGTCCGATCAAGATTAAATTTCTTGAGCATCATCAAGGAATAAATTAGTTTAGAAAAATAATGACGTCATCGGTCACGTGGTTCGGCCGCCATATTTGTCTAAAATGGCCGATAAAAAAGTACATTCCGGCAAGTCCTCGGTCTGACCGATTTTTCATCTGTCTGTCTGTCTGTCTGTTTGTCTGTCTGTCTGTTTGCAGCACTGCGTCTACACCGTTGCACGTAGAATCGCCAAACTTTGTACACATATTGGTCTTGCCCTGGAATAGACTGTGCCCAATTGATGACGTCATCGGTGACGTGGTTCGGCCGCCATCTTGGAAAAACCGAAAAACTTTGCACCTCTATATCTCCAAAAGTACTGAACAGAAAAAATTGAGACATGGCTCATTGTAAAGAACTCTCCATGGGGAATAAAATATGTTAATGATGACGTCATCAGTTACGTGGTCGGCCGCCATCTTGGAAAAACGGCAAAACGTTGGGCCACTATATCTCCAAAAGTGCTGAACAGAAAAAATTGAGACATGGCTCATTGAAAAGAACTCTCCATGGGGAATAAAATATGTTAATGATGACGTCATATGTCACGTGGTCGGCCGCCATCTTGGAAAAACGGCAAAACTTTGCACCACTATATCTCCAAAAGTGCTGAACAGAAAAAATTGAGACATGGATCATTGTAAAGAACTCTCCATGGGGAATAAAATATGTTAATGATGACGTCATCAGTCACGTGGTCAGCCGCCATCTTGGAAAAACGGCAAAACTTTGCACCACCATATCTCCAAAAGTGCTGAACAGAAAAAATTGAGACATGGCTCATTGTAAAGAACTCTCCATGGGGAATAAAATATGTTAATGATGACGTCATATGTCACGTGGTCGGCCGCCATCTTGGAAAAACGGCAAAACTTTGCACCACTATATCTCCAAAAGTGCTGAACAGAAAAAATTGAGACATGGATCATTGTAAAGAACTCTCCATGCGGAATACAACATGTTAATGATGATGTCATCGGTCATGTGGTCCGGCCGCCATCTTCGAAAAACCGAAAAACTTTGCACCTCCAGTGCTGAATAGAAAAAATGAGACATGGCTCATTGGAAAGATCTCTCCATGGGGAATAAAACATGTTAATGATGACGTCATCGGTCACGTGGTTCGGCCGCCATATTTGTCCTAAATGGCCGACAAAAAAGTAAATTCCGGCAAGTCCTCGGTCTCTGACCGATTTTTCATTTGTCTGTTTGTCTGTTTGTCTGTTTGTCTGTCTGTTTGTCTGTTTGCAGCACTGCGTCTACACCGTTGCACGGAGAATCGCCAAACTTTGCACACATAATGGTCTTGCCCTCTAATATACTGTGCCTCAATGATGACGTCATCGGTGACGTGGTTCGGCCGCCATCTTGGAAAAACCGAATAAATTTGCACCTCTATATCTCCGAAAGTACTGAACAGAAAAAATTGAGACATGGCTCATTGTAAAGAACTCTCCATGGGGAATAAAATATGTAAATGATGACGTCATCAGTCACGTGGTTCGGTCGCCACCTTGGAAAAACGGCAAAACGTTGCGCCACTATATCTCCAAAAGTGCTGAACAGAAAAAATTGAGACATGGCTCATTGGAAAGAACTCTCCATGGGGAATAAAATATGTAAATGATGACGTCATCAGTCACGTGGTTCGGTTGCCATCTTGGAAAAACGGCAAAACGTTGCGCCACTATATCTCCAAAAGTGCTGAACAGAAAAAATTGAGACATGGCTCATTGTAAAGAACTCTCCATGGGGAATAAAATATGTTAATGATGACGTCATCAGTCACGTGGTCGGCCGCCATCTTGGAAAAACGGCAAAACTTTGCACCACGAAATCTCCAAAAGTGCTGAACAGAAAAAATTGACATGGCTCATTGTAAAGAACTCTCCATGGGGAATAAAATATGTTAATGATGATGTCATATGTCACGTGGTCGGCCGCCATCTTGGAAAAACGGCAAAACGTTGCACCACTATATCTCCAAAAGTGCTGAACAGAAAAAATTGAGACATGGCTCATTGTAAAGAACTCTCCATGGGGAATAAAATTTGTTAATGATGACGTCATATGTCACGTGGTTCGGCCGCCATCTTGGAAAAACCGAAAAACTTAGCACCTCTATGTGTCCAAAAGTGCTGAATAGAAAAAATTGAGACATGCCTCATTGTAAAGAACTCTCCATGGGGAATAAAATATGTTAATGATGACGTCATCGGTCACGTGGTTCGGCCGCCATATTTGTCCTCAATGGCCGATAAAAAAGTACATTCCGGCAAGTCCTCGGTCTCTGACCGATTTTTCATTACTTGCCGGAAAAATTTTCCGGCAAGTATGTTGATCTGTTCGTTTGTCTGTTTGTCTGTTTGTTACTTGCCGGAAAAGATTCCGGCAAGTATGTTGATCTGTTCGTTTGTTTGTCTGTTTGTCTGTTTGTCTGTTTGTCTGTTTGCAGCACTGCGTCTACACCGTTGCACGTAGAATCGCCAAACTTAGCACACATATTGGTCTTGCCCTCTAATATACTGTGCCCAAATGATGACGTCATCGGTCACGTGGTTCGGCCGCCATCTTGGAAAAACCGAAAAAATTTGCACCTCCATATCTCCAAAAGTACTGAACCAAAAAAATTGAGACATGGCTCATTGTAAAGAACTCTCCATGGGGAATCAAATATGTTAATGATGACGTCATCAGTCACGTGGTTCGGCCGCCATCTTGGAAAAACCGAAAAAATTTGCACCTCCATATCTCCAAAAGTACTGAACCAAAAAAATTGAGACATGGCTCATTGTAAAGAACTCTCCATGGGGAATCAAATATGTTAATGATGACGTCATCAGTCACGTGGTTCGGCCGCCATCTTGGAAAAACTTTGCACCTCTATATCTCCGAAAGTGCTGAACAGAAAAAATTGAGACATGGCTCATTGTAAAGAACTCTCCATGGGGAATAAAATATGTAAATGATGATGTCATATGTCACGTGGTCGGCCGCCATCTTGGAAAAACGGCAAAAAATTTGCACCACTATATCTCCAAAAGTGCTGAACAGAAAAAATTGAGACATGGCTCATTGTAAAGAACTCTCCATGGGGAATAAAATTTGTTAATGATGACGTCATATGTCACGTGGTTCGGCCGCCATCTTGGAAAAACCGAAAAACCTAACACCTCCATATCTCTGAAAGTGCTGAATAGAAAAAATTGAGACATGACTCATTGTAAAGAACTCTCCATGGGGAATACAATATGTTAATAATGACGTCATCGGTCACGTGGTTTAGCCGCCATCTTGGAAAAACCTAGCACCTCCATATCTCCGAAAGTGCTGAATAGAAAAAATTGAGACATGGCTCATTGTAATGAACTCTCCATGGGGAATAAAATATGTTAATAATGACGTCATCGGTCACGTGGGTTAGCCGCCATCTTGGAAAAACCTAGCACCTCCATATCTCCGAAAGTGCTGAATAGAAAAAATTGAGACATGACTCATTGTAAAGAACTCTCCATGGGGAATAATATATGTTAATGATGACGTCATCGGTCACATGGTTCGGCCGCCATATTTGGCCTAAATGGCCGATAAAAAAGTACATTCCGGCAAGTCCTCGGTCTCTGACCGATTTTTCATCTGTTTGTCTGTTTGTCTGTTTGCAGCACTGCGTCTACACCGTTGCACGGAGAATCGCCAAACTTTGCACACATATTGGTCTTGCCCTGGAATAGACTGTGCCCAATTGATGACGTCATCGGTGACGTGGTTCGGCCGCCATCTTGGAAAAACCGAAAAACTTTGCACCTCTATATCTCCGAAAGTACTGTACAGAAAAATTTGAGACATGGCTCATTGTAAAGAACTCTCCATGGGGAATAAAATATGTTTATGATGACGTCATATGTCACGTGGTCGGCCGCCATCTTGGAAAAACGGCAAAAATTTTGCACCGCTATATCTCCAAAAGTGCTGAACAGAAAAAATTGAGACATGGCTCATTGTAAAGAACTCTCCATGGGTAATAAAATATGTTAATGATGACGTCATCAGTCACGTGGTTCGGCCGCCATCTTGGAAAATGGCAAAATTTTGCACCACTATATCTCCAAAAGTGCTGAACAGAAAAAATTGAGCTCATTGTAAAGAACTCTCCATGGGGAATAAAATGTTAGTAATGACGTCATTGGTCACGTGGTTCGGCCGCCATCTTGGAAAAAGTTTGCAACTCTATATCTCCGAAAGTGCTGAACAGAAAAAATTGAGACATGGCTCATTGTAAAGAACTCTTGATGGGGAATAAAATATGTTAATGATGACGTCATCAGTTACGTAGTTCGGCCGCCATCTTGGAAAAACCGAAAAACCTACCACCTCCATATCTCCCAAAGTGCTGAATAGAAAAAATTGAGATGTGACTCATTGTAAAGAACTCTCCATGGGGAATAAAATATGTTAATGATGACGTCATAGGTAACGTGGTTCGGCCGCCATCTTGGAAAAACCGAAAAACGTTGCACCTCCATATCTCCAAAAATGCTCAATATAAAAAATTGAGACATGGCTCATTGTAAAGAACTCTCCATGGGGAATAAAATATGTTAATGATGACGTCATATGTCACGTGGTTCGGCCGCCATCTTGGAAAAACCGAAAAATTTTGCACCTCCATATCTCTGAAAGTGCTGAATAGAAAAAATTGAGGTATGGCTCATTGTAAAGAACTCTCCATGGGGAATAAAATATATTAATGATGACGTCATCTATCACGTGGTTCAGCCGCCATATTTGTTCTAAATGGCTGATAAAAAAGTACATTCCGGCAAGTCCTCGGTCTCTGACCGATTTTCTGTCTGTTTGTCTGTCTGTTTGTTACTTGCCGGAAAAGATTCCGGCAAGTATGTTGATCTGTTCGTTTGTTACTTGCCGGAAAAGATTCCGGCAAGTATGTTGATCTGTTCGTTTGTTACTTGCCGGAAAAATTTTCCGGCAAGTATGTTGATCTGTTCGTTTGTTTGTCTGTCTGTCTGTTTGTTACTTGCCGGAAAAATTTTCCGGCAAGTATGTTGATCTGTTCGTTTGTTTGTCTGTCTGTCTGTTTGTCTGTCTGTTTGTCTGTCTGTTTGTCTGTTTGCAGCACTACGTCTACACCGTTGCACGTAGAATCGCCAAACTTTGCACACGTATTTGTCTTGCCCTCTAATATATTGTGCCCAATTGATGACGTCATCGGTGACGTGGTTCGGCCGCCATCTTGGAAAAACCGAAAAACGTTGCACCTCCATATCTCCGAAAGTGCTCAACAGAAAAAATTGAGACATGGCTCATTGTAAAGAACTCTCCATGGGGAATAAAATATATAAATGATGACGTCATCAGTCACGTGGTTCGGTCGCCATCTTGGAAAAACGGCAAAACGTTGCGCCACTATAACTCCAAAAGTGCTGAACAGAAAAAATTGAGACATGGCTCATTGTGAAGAACTCTCCATGGGGAATAAAATATGTTAATGATGACGTCATATGTCACGTGGTCGGTCGCCATCTTGGAAAAACGGCAAAACTTTGCACCACTATATCTCCAAAAGTGCTGAACAGAAAAAATTGAGACATGGCTCATTGTAAAGAACTCTCCATGGGGAATAAAATATGTTAATGATGATGTCATCGGTCACGTGGTTCGGCCGCCATCTTGGAAAAACCGAAAAACTCTGCACCTCCACATCTCCAAAAGTCCTGAATAGAAAAAATTGAGGTATGGCTCATTGTAAAGAACTCTCCATGGGGAATAAAATATGTTAATGATGACGTCATATGTCACGTGGTCGGCCGCCATCTTGGAAAAACCGAAAAATTTAGCACCTCCATATCTCCGAAAGTGCCGAATAGAAAAAATTGAGACATGGCTCATTGTAAAGAACTCTCCATGGGGAATAAAATATGTTAATGATGATGTCATTGGTCACGTGGATCGGCCGCCATCTTGGAAAAACCGAAAACCTCTGCACCTCCACATCTCCAAAAGTGCTGAATAGAAAAAATTGAGACATGGCTCATTGTAAAGAACTCTCCATGGGGAATAAAATATGTTAATGATGACGTCCTCGGTCACGTGGTTCGGCCGCCATATTTGTCCTAAATGGCCGATAAAAAAGTACATTCCGGCAAGTCCTCGGTCTCTGACCGATTTTTCATCTGTCTGTTTGTCTGTCTGTTTGTCTGTTTGCAGCACTGCGTCTACACCGTTGCACGGAGAATCGCCAAACTTTGCACACATAATGGTCTTGCCCTCTAATATACTGTGCCTCAATGATGACGTCATCAGTGACGTGGTTCGGCCGCCATCTTGGAAAAACCGAATAAATTTGCACCTCTATATCTCCGAAAGTACTGAACAGAAAAAATTGAGACATGGCTCATTGTAAAGAACTCTCCATGGGGAATAAAATATGTTAATGATGACGTCATATGTCACGTGGTCGGCCGCCATCTTGGAAAAACGGCAAAAATTTGCACCACTATATCTCCAAAAGTGCTGAACAGAAAAAATTGAGACATGGCTCATTGTAAAGAACTCTCCATGGGGAATAAAATATGTAAATGATGACGTCATCAGTCACGTGGTTCGGTCGCCATCTTGGAAAAACGGCAAATCGTTGCGCCACTATATCTCCAAAAGTGCTGAACAGAAAAAATTGAGACATGGCTCATTGGAAAGAACTCTCCATGGGGAATAAAATATGTTAATGATGACGTCATATGTCACGTGGTCGGCCGCCATCTTGGAAAAACGGCAAAACTTTGCACCACTATATCTCCAAAAGTGCTGAACAGAATAATTGAGACATGGCTCATTGTAAAGAACTCTCCATGGGGAATAAAATATGTTAATGATGACGTCATCAGTCACGTGGTCGGCCGCCATCTTGGAAAAACGGCAAAACTTTGCACCACAAAATCTCCAAAAGTGCTGAACAGAAAAAATTGAGACATGGCTCATTGTAAAGAACTCTCCATGGGGAATAAAATATGTTAATGATGACGCCATCGGTCACGTGGTTCGGCCGCCATCTTGGAAAAATGGGAAAACTTTGCACCACTATATCTCCAAAAGTGCAGAATGGAAAAAATTGAGACATGGCTCATTGTAAAGAACTCTCAATGGGGAATAAAATATGTTAATGATGACGTCATATGTCACGTGGTTCGGCCGCCATCTTGGAAAAACCGAAAAATTGTGCACCTCCATATCTCTGAAAGTGCTGAATAGAAAAAATTGAGACATGGCTCATTGTAAAGAACTCTCCATGGGGAATAAAATATGTTAATGATGACATCATAGGTCACGTGGTTCGGCTGCCATCTTGGAAAAACCGAAAAACGTAGCACCTCCATATCTCCAAAAGTGCTGAATAGAAAAAGTTGAGACATGGCTCTTTGTGAAGAACTCTCCATGGGGAATAATATATGTTAATGATGACGTCATCTATCACGTGGTTCGGACGCCATATTTGTCTTAAATGGCCGATAAAAGAGTACATTCCGGCAAGTCCTCGGTCTCTGACCGATTTTTCATCTGTTTGTCTGTCTGTTTGTCTGTTTGTCTGTTTGTCTGTTTGCAGCACTGTGTCTACACCGTTGCACGGAGAATCGCCAAACTTTGCACACATATTGGTCTTGCCCTGGAATAGACTGTGCCCAATTGATGACGTCATCGGTGACGTGGTTCGGCCGCCATCTTGGAAAAACCGAAAAACTTTGCACCTCTATATCTCCGAAAGTGCTGTACAGAAAAAATTGAGACATGGCTCATTGTAAAGAACTCTCCATGGGGAATAAAATATGTTAATGATGACGTCATATGTCACGTGGTCGGCCGCCATCTTGGAAAAACGGCAAAAATTTGCACCACTATATCTCCAAAAGTGCTGAACAGAAAAAATTGAGACATGGCTCATTGTAAAGAACTCTCCATGGGGAATAAAATATGTTAATGATGACGTCGTCAGTCACGTGGTCGGCCGCCATCTTGGAAAAACCGAAAAACTTAGCACCTCCATATCTCCGAAAGTGCTGAATAGAAAAAATTGAGACATGGCTCATTGTAAAGAACTCTCCATGGGGAATAAAATATGTTAATGATGATGTCATCGGTCACGTGGTTCAGCCGCCATCTTGGAAAAACCGAAAAACTCTGCACCTCCACAATTCCAAAAGTCCTGTATAGAAAAAATTGAGGTATGGCTCATTGGAAAGAACTCTCCATGGGGAATAAAATATGTTAATGATGACGTCATCGGTCACCTGGTTCGGCCGCCATATTTGTCCTAAATGGCCGATAAAAAAGTACATTCCGGCAAGTCCTCGGTCTCTGACCGATTTTTCATTTGTCTGTTTGTCTGTTTGTCTGTTTGTCTGTTTGTCTGTTTGCAGCACTACGTCTACACCGTTGCACGTAGAATCACCAAACTTTGCACACGTATTTGTCTTGCCCTCTAATATACTGTGCCCAAATGATGACGTCATCGGTCACGTGGTTCGGCCGCCATCTTGGAAAAACCAAAAAATTTTGCACCTCCATATCTCCAAAAGTCCTGAACAGAAAATATTGAGACATGGCTCATTGTAAAGAACTCTCCATGGGGAATAAAATATGTTAATGATGACGTCATCAGTCACGTGGTCGGCCGCCATCTTGGAAAAACGGCAAAACTTTGCACCACGATATCTCCAAAAGTGCTGAACAGAAAAAATTGAGACATGGCTCATTGTAAAGAACGCTCCATGGGGAATAAAATATGTTAATGATGACGTCATATGTCACGTGGTCGGCCGCCATCTTGGAAAAACGGCAAAACTTTGCACCACTATATCTCCAAAAGTGCAGAATGGAAAAAATTGAGAGATGGCTCATTGTAAAGAACTCTCCATGGGGAATAAAATATGTTAATGATGACGTCATGTATCACGTAGTTTGGCCGCCATATTTGTTCTAAATGGCCGATAAAAAAGTACATTCCGGCAAGTCCTCGGTCTCTGACCGATTTTTCATTTGTCTGTCTGTTTGTCTGTCTGTTTGTCTGTTTGCAGCACTACGTCTACACCGTTGCACGTAGAATCGCCAAACTTGGCACACATATTGGTCTTGCCCTCTAATATACTGTGCCCAAATGATGACGTCATCGGTCACGTGGTTCGGCCGCCATCTTGGAAAAACCGAAAAATTTTGCACCTCGATATCTCAAAGTGCTGAACAGAAAAAATTGAGCCATGGCTCATTGTAAAGAACTCTCCATTGGGAATAAAACATGTTAATGATGACGTCATAGGTCACGTGGTTCGGCCGCCATCTTGGAAAAACGGCAAAACTTTGCACCACTATATCTTCAAAAGTGCTGAACAGAAAAAATTGAGACATGGCTCATTGTAAAGAACTCTCCATGGGGAATAAAATATGTTAATGATGATGTCATATGTCACGTGGTCGGCCGCCATCTTGGAAAAACGGCAAAACGTTGCGCCACTATATCTCCAAAAGTGCTGAACAGAAAAAATTGAGACATGGCTCATTGTAAAGAACTCTCCATGGGGAAAAAAATTTGTTAATGATGACGTCATATGTCACGTGGTTCGGCCGCCATCTTGGAAAAACCGAAAAACTCTGCACCTCCACATCTCCAAAAGTCCTGAATAGAAAGAATTGAGGCATGGCTCATTGTAAAGAACTCTCCATGGGGAATAAAATATGTTAATGATGACGTCATCGGTCACGTGGTTCGGCCGCCATATTTGTCCTAAATGGCCGATAAAAAAGTACATTCCGGCAAGTCCTCGGTCTCTGACCGATTTTTCATTTGTCTGTTTGTCTGTTTGCAGCACTGCGTCTACACCGTTGCACGTAGAATCGCCAAACTTTGCACACATATTGGTCTTGCCCTGGAATAGACTGTGCCCAATTGATGACGTCATCGGTCACGTTGTTCGGCCGCCATCTTGGAAAAACTTTGCACCTCGATATCTCCAAAAGTGCTGAACAGAAAAAATTGAGACATGGCTCATTGTAAAGAACTCCATGGGGAATAAAATATGTTAATGATGACGTCATATGTCACGTGGTCGGCCGCCATCTTGGAAAAACGGCAAAACTTTGCACCACTATATCTCCAAAAGTGCTGAACAGAAAAAATTGAGACATGGCTCATTGTAAAGCACTCTCCATGGGGAATAAAATATGTTAATGATGTCATCAGTCACGTGGTCGGCCGCCATCTTGGAAAAACGGCAAAACTTTGCACCACTATATCTCCAAAAGTGCTGAACAGAACAAATTGAGACATGGCTCATTGTAAAGAACTCCATGGGGAATAAAATATGTTAATGATGACGTCATATGTCACGTGGTCGGCCGCCATCTTGGAAAAACGGCAAAACTTTGCACCACTATATCTCCAAAAGTGCTGAACAGAAAAAATTGAGACATGGCTCATTGGAAAGAACTCTCCATGGGGAATAAAATATGTTAATGATGACGTCATATGTCACGTGGTTCGGCCGCCATCTTGGAAAAAAATTGCACCTCCATATCTCTGAAAGTGCTGAATAGAAAAAATTGAGACATGGCTCATTGAAAAGAACTCTCCATGGGGAATAAAATATGTTAATGATGACGTCATCTATCACGTGTTTCGGCCACCATATTTGTCCTAAATGGCCGATAAAAAAGTACATTCCGGCAAGTCCTCGGTCTCTGACCGATTTTTCATCTGTCTGTCTGTCTGTTTGTCTGTCTGTCTGTTTGCAGCACTGCGTCTACACCGTTGCACGTAGAATCGCCAAACCTTGCACACATATTGGTCTTGCCCTGGAATAGACTGTGCCCAATTGATGACGTCATCGGTGACGTGGTTCGGCCGCCATCTTGGAAAAACCGAAAAACTTTGCACCTCTATATCTCCGAAAGTACTGAACAGAAAAAATTGAGACATGGCTCATTGGAAAGAACTCTCCATGGGGAATAAAATATCTAAATGATGACGTCATATGTCACGTGGTTCGGCCGCCATCTTGGAAAAACGGCAAAACGTTGCGCCACTATATCTCCAAAAGTGCTGAACAGAAAAAATTGAGACATGGCTCATTGTAAAGAACTCTCCATGGGGAATAAAATATGTTAATGATGACGTCATATGTCACGTGGTCGGCCGCCATCTTGGAAAAACGGCAAAACTTTGCACCACGAAATCTCCAAAAGTGCTGAACAGAAAAAATTGAGACATGGCTCATTGAAAAGAACTCTCCATGGGGAATAAAATATGTTAATGATGATGTCATATGTCACGTGGTCGGCCGCCATCTTGGAAAAACGGCAAAACTTTGCACCACTATATCTCCAAAAGTGCTGAACAGAAAAAATTGAGGCATGGCTCATTGTAAAGAACTCTCCATGGGGAATAAAATATGTTAATGATGACGTCATATGTCACGTGGTTCAGCCGCCATCTTGGAAAAACCGAAAAATTTTGCACCTCCATATCTCCAAAAGTGCAGAACGGAAAAAATTGAGACATGGCTCATTGTAAAGAACTCTCCATGGGGAATAAAATATGTTAATGATGACGTCATCTATCACGTGGTTCAGCCGCCATATTTGTTCTAAATGGCCGATAAAAAAGTACATTCCGGCAAGTCCTCGGTCTCTGACCGATTTTTCATTACTTGCCGGAAAAGATTCCGGCAAGTATGTTGATCTGTTCGTTTGTTACTTGCCGGAAAAGATTCCGGCAAGTATGTTGATCTGTTCGTTTGTCTGTCTGTTTGCAGCACTACGTCTACACAGTTGCATGTAGAATCGCCAAACTTTGCACACGTAGTTGTCTTGCCCTCTAATATACTGTGTCCAAATGATGACGTCATCGGTCACGTGGTTCGGCCGCCATCTTGGAAAAACCGAAAAACTTTGCACCTCTATATCTCCGAAAGTACTGAATAGAAAAAATTGAGACGTGGCTCATTGTAAAGAACTCTCCATGGGGAATAAAATATGTTAATGATGACGTCATATGTCACGTGGTCGGCCGCCATCTTGGAAAAACGGGTAACTTTGCACCACTATATCTCCAAAAGTGCTGAACAGAAAAAATTGAGACATGGCTCATTGTAAAGAACTCTCCATGGGGAATAAAATATGTTAATGATGACGTCATCAGTCACGTGGTCGGCCGCCATCTTGGAAAAACGGCAAAACTTTGCACCACTATATCTCCAAAAGTGCTGAACAGAAAAAATTGAGACATGGCTCATTGTAAAGAACTCTCCATGGGGAATAAAATATGTTAATGATGATGTCATAGGTGCCTCCATTATGACATCATAATTCGACAAGTACAAAACTTCGTCCGATCAAGATGAAATTTCTTGAGCATCATCAAGGAATAAATTAGTTTAGAAAAATAATGACGTCATCGGTCACGTGGTTCGGCCGCCATATTTGTCTAAAATGGCCGATAAAAAAGTACATTCCGGCAAGTCCTCGGTCTGACCGATTTTTCATCTGTCTGTCTGTCTGTCTGTCTGTTTGTCTGTCTGTCTGTTTGCAGCACTGCGTCTACACCGTTGCACGTAGAATCGCCAAACTTTGTACACATATTGGTCTTGCCCTGGAATAGACTGTGCCCAATTGATGACGTCATCGGTGACGTGGTTCGGCCGCCATCTTGGAAAAACCGAAAAACTTTGCACCTCTATATCTCCAAAAGTACTGAACAGAAAAAATTGAGACATGGCTCATTGTAAAGAACTCTCCATGGGGAATAAAATATGTTAATGATGACGTCATCAGTTACGTGGTCGGCCGCCATCTTGGAAAAACGGCAAAACGTTGGGCCACTATATCTCCAAAAGTGCTGAACAGAAAAAATTGAGACATGGCTCATTGAAAAGAACTCTCCATGGGGAATAAAATATGTTAATGATGACGTCATATGTCACGTGGTCGGCCGCCATCTTGGAAAAACGGCAAAACTTTGCACCACTATATCTCCAAAAGTGCTGAACAGAAAAAATTGAGACATGGATCATTGTAAAGAACTCTCCATGGGGAATAAAATATGTTAATGATGACGTCATCAGTCACGTGGTCAGCCGCCATCTTGGAAAAACGGCAAAACTTTGCACCACCATATCTCCAAAAGTGCTGAACAGAAAAAATTGAGACATGGCTCATTGTAAAGAACTCTCCATGGGGAATAAAATATGTTAATGATGACGTCATATGTCACGTGGTCGGCCGCCATCTTGGAAAAACGGCAAAACTTTGCACCACTATATCTCCAAAAGTGCTGAACAGAAAAAATTGAGACATGGATCATTGTAAAGAACTCTCCATGCGGAATACAACATGTTAATGATGATGTCATCGGTCATGTGGTCCGGCCGCCATCTTCGAAAAACCGAAAAACTTTGCACCTCCAGTGCTGAATAGAAAAAATGAGACATGGCTCATTGGAAAGATCTCTCCATGGGGAATAAAACATGTTAATGATGACGTCATCGGTCACGTGGTTCGGCCGCCATATTTGTCCTAAATGGCCGACAAAAAAGTAAATTCCGGCAAGTCCTCGGTCTCTGACCGATTTTTCATCTGTCTGTTTGTTTGTCCGCACAGAATAAATATGATTTTCTCTGCAACATTTGGTCCGTTGTTGTCATAGGTCACGTGGTTCGGCCGCCATCTTGGATAAACCGAAAACCTTTGCATCTATATATCTCCGAAAGCGCTGGAAAGAAAAATTGAGACATGGCTCGTTGTAAAGAACTCTCCATGGGGAATAAAACATGTTAATGATGATGTCATAGGTGCCTCCATTATGACATCATAAATCGACAATTACAAAACTTCATCTGATCAAGATGAAATTTCTTGAGCGTCGTGTGGGCATAAATTGGTGGAAATAAAATAATGATGACGTTATTGGTCACGTGGTTCGGCCGCCATCTTGGAAAAGCTGAAAATTTTTGCACCCCTATATCTCCGAAAGCGCTGCATAGAAAAAAATTGAGACATGGCTCATTGTAAAGAACTCTCCATGTGGAATAACATCTGTGAATGATGATGTCATAGGTACCTCCATTATGACGTCATAATTTGACAAGTACAAAACGTCATCCGATCAAGATGAAATTTCTTGAGCATAATCTAGGAATAAATTAGTGGAGAAAAAAAAAACGACGTCATCGGTCACGTGGTTCGGCCGCCATATTTGTTTTAACACAAATGCCTTAAAAACCACTAAAAATACATCCTGGCGAGGGTTTGCAATCCCTGATTGCTCTTTTTCTTGTTACCGTTGTTATTAGAAGCGACCTACGAAAAATGCAACGTTGAAGTGCTATCTATACTCCTTAAAATTGCATTTGTCCAATGTGGAAAAACCCCTGGGTGAGGGGGTAGGGGTCTCTCTCTCTCTCTCCAAAAGGACCATCTGACTCATATCTACATTATTTCTTAACAACCTCTTAAAGAAGTTCAGTCACTCAAAATCTTGGGTCTCACTATCAGCTTTGATCTTTCTTCGGCAAACCACATTTCTAAGTTGGCCTCCGAGGCCAGTCGCCTACATCCGCCAATGTCCTTGGCATACCTGAACTATTCTCCACCAACAAAGCCTTCACCCACAGCGTGATGAAGTATTGCACTCTCCTCTGGGCAGGTGCTCCTACCTTACACCTTGCACAGCTTGACGGTATGGAAACCAAGGCCTTCAAGATCATTGCAATCTCCCACGATGAAGCTGAGTCTGTGGGCCTAACGCTTCGCCATTGCAGACAGGTTGGTGGGCTCCCTGTCTTCTACCACCTCTTTTCTCGTACTGCACCCTCTGTCCTCTCTGTACTTTGTCCTCCCATAACCCCCAGGTTTTTGCAGGGTGCTTGCAGTCCACCATCAACCCCTTTCTGGTGAAAATCCAGGATCACTGATCACTTCCAATCATTCATTCTTATTTTCTCCCACTTGTGGAATCAACTTCCACATTCTCCTCAATCTCATTCTTACCTTCAGTATTTCACAACAGATGTTCAATTCCATCTCAGATCGTCCCCCATCCAAAATGATGATCTTTTCTATCCCCGTTAACTCTCCCAAAGTCCAACTCTTTTCCAACTTTTCTGTTTTCCTTCGTCAAAGTTTGCTTCTGTATCCATCTTCTCCACTCCTTTTGTCATCCCCTTGTCCTCATTCCCACTCACATCACATTGGAGGATCTCGCGAGATCTTGGAGACGGCGGCAGGGATTTTCGAAGCTCCACACGGTCTCCACGTTTTTCGAAGTTAAGTCTGTTCACAATTGTATTTTGTCGAAACTGTATTTATCTTTCGGTGTGTGAAGTTATTGTGTGCAACTTTGGTTGTTTCTCGGTGTTTATCTTTCATAAATTGATCGTCTGTTTGCCGTGTCGTGTCTTGAGGCCTTGTACAGTGTGCACTGTACAACCTTGAGGCTTTGTTTTTCTCTCAGCGGTCCGTCTTTTGTGATCCAATAACTTTCGTTCTCTGTATTCCCAGTCTTTTCACCCATAGCCTACTTCCTTGTGTAAATCTCAACTCAAAAAAAACAAAACAAAAAAAAAAAAAAACAGTTTCCTTCTCTGTTCTCATTCGTTTATTCATTCTTATTCGTTCGTTCGTTCTTCGACCACGTTTTTCTCCCCCATTTCCCCAGATAGTTTTCACTCATTAACCTTCAATGTTTACACTTTCCCCTCAAGTTATGTATTCCGTCATATTTTATAACACCTTTTTCTTCTTCTTCTTTAAAAGGCTGCTTTCGACTTGCTCACCAAATCAATTCATCCCAAAAAAAATATCCATCTCCTATAGTGCCTTTTTTCTACATTCCCTAAACTCTCCTGCACTCCATCCTCCATCCAGCGTCCTTAAACGTATTTTTAACTCGAAGGTCACAAGAAACTCATTTTGCAATAAATGTTCGTTTCCCATAAATCGTACACTTTCAAAAATCCAATCTCACCCCTCCCCTCCAAATCTTCCCCATAACCCCTCCCCTCCAAATCTTCCCCATCACCCCTCCCCTCCAAATCTTCCCCATCACCCATCCCTTTCAAATCTCCCCCCTTGCCCCCTCCCTCCTAAACTACCCCCTCACCCCTCCCCGCCAAGACGCCCCCTCGCCCCTCCCCTCCTAGACTCCTGCCTCACCCCTCCCCTCCAAATCTCCCCCATATCCCATCCCTTTCAAATCCCTCCCCTTGCCCCTTCCCTCCCAAACTCCCCCCTCACCCCTCCCCTTCAAATCTCCCCACCCTCATTGCTTCTCAATTTCCCCCCTCTCACTCCCCCTCCTCAAAGCGTCCTCCCTGCTTCTTCCCCCTTCAAACTCTCACCTCCATCTCCCCCAACCTTCTGCCTGGCTCTTCCCCCTCCTCAAATAACACCTCATTGTGGCTCACCCAATCACCATCAAACCTTTTGTCCGCCCCATCCTTCCCTTTCTCCGAGCTATTCTGAAATCTCTGACACACCTTCAACAGCTCTCCCTACCTCTTCCACCTCTTCCACATCTTACCCTACCCCTCCTCCCCCCTGTTCTGTATCTGATGCTCCCCCTTCCTCTTCATTAACGGTATGGACCTCAAACATCCGGGGCCTTCGTTCAAACTTAACTGATCTCTCCATACAGGTTGCTTCTGTCAAACCAGACGTGATCTGCTTAACAGAAACTTTCCTCCTTTATGATGTCTCTGATTCCATACTATCTCTCCCGGGCTACTCCCTCCTCCGGTATGATAGACCTGAGCCTCGTCCTGGAGGCGGGGTTGTTATCTTTATCAAAAACTCTCTTCCTCACTCGCCCTGCACTGCACTCTCTCCACCTCACCCCCAGGAATACCTCTGGCTACGGCTTCCCCTTCGCTCCCACCTCTTGTTCATATGTGTGTTGTACCGTCCACCAAACAGTGATGACTCAATCTACATCTCGCTGTCTGATGATATGGACCAACTTCTATCTACTCATCCCAACTCTCTCTCCCTCATATGTGGTGATTTCAACTGTCATCATGCCAGTTGGCTGGGTGTGGGTACCTCTCTCACCAGCCATGGCTCCTCAGCAAAGGACTTCTGCGACTCACTGGGACTGACACAATCTGTCAATTTCCCGACCCGGATCTCAGTCAACGGAACATCTTCTCTTCTGGACTTGGTTATGACTAACTTCCCTGAAAATGTCTGCTGCTCTTCTTCTGCTCCGATCGGATCATCTGATCATGTCCTTGTTAAAGTGGACATCTCTCTGACCATCCTCAGGGAGCCTGCTCAGCGTCGACGAGTCTGGCATTTCACTCAGGCCAACTGGCACGGTCTTCAAGCAGCCATCAATCATCTGGACTGGTCTCCCATCTCTACCACCTCTGACATCAACTCATCCTGGGAATTCTTCCAAAGTAAATTGCTCTCTCTCATGCACAGATTTATCCCATCTCGTCTTCAGTTGTCATACCCTTCCTCCCGTCCATGGTACACGGAATCTTGTGGTGAGGCTGTTGCCCAGAAACAACTTGCCTTCGTCTCCTGGAAAGCAAATCCAACGGAAGGAAATCTCATTTCCTTTCACAAAGCCCGAAACAAGTGTGTGTCCACCCTCAGGAGAGCCAGGAAACAATATCTCTCCGTTCTCAAGACCGAACTCTCTTATCTGTCTCCCTCTTCCAAATCCTGGTGGCGTCTGGTCAAATCCGTTTCTGGTGTTTGTTCCCCCTCCATCCCCTCCCTTACCTCAAACGGCTACACAGCTGACTCCGCACGTGAAAAAGCTGAATGCCTCAACTCTGTGTTTGCCTCTAAATCTTGTGTCCCAAACCCATCCCTCTCTGTACCCACCATACCCAGTCGTACCCTGCTGCTCCTGGACTCCGTGTCCTTTCCTCCTGACAAGGTGGAAAAGTTTCTGTCAACCCTCGACTCTGATTCTGCAACTGGACCCGACGGCATCAGCCCACGGGTCCTAAAATCCTGCTCTGCTGCTCTGTCTCACCCTCTCTCTGTTCTCTTCACCCTCTCTTTTGCTCAAGGTCAACTGCCATCTGCTTGGAAATCAGCCAACATCACCGCTTTGCACAAAAAAGGTGCAAAAACAGATCCTAGCAACTACAGACCAATCAGCCTTCTCCCAATTATCAGCAAAGTCATGGAATCCATCATTGCTTCGGATATGAAATCTTTCCTCTTCTCCAATGGCTTGATCTCTGATCATCAATTTGGTTTCAGACCAGGTCACTCTACTCTGGACATGCTGCTTCTGCTGTCTCAACAATGGATGGAGGTCCTCAATGCCAAACAGGAAATTAGAGCTGTCTCCCTCGACATATCACGTGCCTTCGACACGGTCTGGCACCCCGCTCTGCTCACCAAACTCTCCTCCTTTGGTATCCATGGAAATCTCCACGCATGGCTGGCGGACTTCCTCTCTAGTCGTCGTCAACGTGTGGCCCTGAATGGGTTTCTCTCATCTCCTCTTCCTGTTCAGGCTGGAGTTCCCCAAGGCAGTGTTCTGGGCCCCGTGCTTTTTCTGGTCTTCATCAATGATCTCTCTGACTCTCTCGAAAATCCTCTCTATCTCTTTGCTGATGACTCCACTCTCTGCCGCTCCATTCCTCTTCCCTCAGATCGGCAGTCTGCTGCCTCCTCACTCTCTGAAGACCTGGACAAAATCACAGACTGGTCAAACAAGTGGAACATGTCTTTCAATCCTGACAAATCTCACACTCTTACTATGTCTCTCCGAAAAGATCGACTGGACAACCCTCCCATCTACTTTCTCAACAATCCTCTCCAAGAAGTTCTGTCGCTCAAGATTTTGGGTCTCACTATCTGCCATGATCTTTCTTGGGAAAACCACATTTCCAAGCTGGCCTCCAAAGCCAGTCGCCGACTGGGCATCCTCCGTCGTGCGAAGTCCTTCCTCGGCACACCTGAGCTCCTCACCACATACAAGGCTTTCATCCGCAGCTCAATGGAATACTGTTCTCCCCTATGGGCCGGTGCTCCTGCCTCACACCTAGCTCGGCTTCACGCTGTTGAAACCAAAGCTTTCAGAATTATTGGAATCTCCCGCGATGAAGCTATCTCTGAGGGCCTTTCACTCACTCACCGCAGGCAGGTAGGTGGTCTTTCTGTCTTCTACCGACTCCTCTCCGGCCTTGCACCCCCAGCTCTCTCTGTGCTCTGTCCCCCAAATATTCCTACAGGTCGCACAAGATCTGCCAGCAACCCTCTGATGGTTAAACTGCCGAAATCTCGGCTCTCTGCTCACCTTCACTCTTTCATTCCTCTTTTCTCCCGCCTCTGGAACAAACTCCCTCACTCCCTTCAATCCCACTCCTCCCTCCAGGTCTTTAAAACAGCTGTTCACCACCATCTCTTATCTTCCCCCATCCAAAACCTTGAACTTTTCTACCCCCGCTAATTCACCCCAGATCCACCTTGTTTGAAATTCCAACTTCTTTCCTGGAAGTCCTGGCAGTGTCCATATGTTTTATACCTCTCCCACCGCCCCCTTCCCACGCCCCCCCCCCCCCCCCCAAGCCCTCGCCCTCTCTCAGATCTCTCGATGTGTCCATGTCTCTCGGTCACTGCTCTCAAATGTTGTGTTTGTGTCCTTCCCCCTCTCTCCCCATCTTGTCTACCGCTCCCTATGTTATATGTTTTATGTGTCGGTTTGTCTTTCTGTGTGATTAATGTTCGCTCTTTCACGAGCCTCGACCTTGTATACAAAAAAAAAAAAAAAAAAAAAAAAAAAAAAAAATCCCTTATCTTCAAAGTCTCTCTCTATTTTGTCCCTCAATTAACCCTGCTGTTATGTGTTTCACCCTCTCCTTCTGCTGTTCATGTTTTGTTGCATCCTGATCCATTTGATATCTAGCTCCTCCACGAGCCTCAACTCTGTATTAAAAAGGGATGTGGGGAAGAATGTGAGCTCGGGGAGGACACACAGGGTTGACAAGATAAATATAGAAGCAAACTCTCTGGAAGGAAAGAGATAGGCTTGGGGGAGAGGGTTAATTGGGGTACAAAAGGTCATGGTTTTGGCTGCTCTGTGATGGTGGTGAACAGGTTTGAAGACCTATGTGAAGACCTATGTGGTAGAATGTGATTGAAGAGAATGTAGAAGTTGGTTCTACAGGTGGCAAAAAAGAGGAACGAATGAGTGGAGGTGAGCAGTCATTCTGGATTTTGAGAGTTTCACTATAAGGGGGTTGATGCTGGACCACGTGCACCCTGCAGAAATCTGGGGGTAGGAGAGGACAAAGCATGAGAAAAGCAGAGGGACCAAGACCAAAAGGAGGTGGTAGAAGATAGAGACCACCAACCTGTCTACGATGGGAAAGTGACAGGCCTATTGACTCAACTTCATCACAGGAGATTCCAATGATCTGGAAGGCCTTGGTTTCCACTGTGTCAATCTGAGCAAAGTCTGATGCAGGGGTGTCAGCCCAGAGGGGAGAACAGTACTCTATCAAGCTGCAGATGAAGCCATAGTAGGTAGATAAGAGTCCAGGTGTTCCAAGGAAGGACTTTGCATAATGGAGGTGCCGAGTCGGCAATTATCTTTGGATGCCATCTTTTAAATGTGGTTTGCTCAAGAAGCATCATGGCAGATAGTGAGGCCCAAAAGTTTGAGTGACTGAATTTCTTCAAGAGGATTGTTAAGAAAATAGATGTGAGTGTTTGCCAGTCGGTCTTTTCAGAGATAGACAGTGTGTGGGATATCTCAGGTGTGAAAGCCAGTCTAAGTGTTTAACCAGCTCGTGATTCTATCAAGGTCTGTAAAGAGGGAAGAAGCTGCAGCCTGCCTATCTGAGGGATAAAATATGTTTTGGCGGAGGGTAGAGACATCATCAAATTAATAAAGAGATGTTTCCAAAGAGTCAGAGAGATTGTTGATGAAGATTAGGAAAAGGGTGGAGCCCAGAACACTGCCTTGTGGCAACCCAGCCTTGACAGGGAGAGGAGATGAAAGGTTCCCAATGAGAGTGACACATTGGCTCTGAGAATAGAGGAAGTACGTATGCCAAGTGTGGAGGTGGCCTTGGATGCCATAGGCAGAGGGTTTGATGAAAAGGGCAGTGTGGCAAACTGTATTGAATGGTTGAGATATATCTACAGATATGGCCCTGATCTCATGACTGATATTGAGGGCCTCCATCTATTGTTGGGAGAGGAGAAGTAGCATGTCCAAGATAGAGTGACCTGGTCTGAATCCAAACTGTTGGTCACAGATCAGACTGTTGAAGAAGAGGAAGGAGTTGATGTTCACTGCGATGATGGATTCCATGACCTTGCTGATGATTGGAAGTAAGCTGATAGGTCTTAAGTGGATCGGTTTTTGGACCTTGTTTTTGTAATGTGGTGATGTTGGGCCGTTGGATGACTTCTCAGCAGATGGAAGATGATCGAGGGTAAATGATACGGTGAACATAGCAGAATGAGGATGTGTAACAGCAGCAGCGCAAGTTTTTAGGACAAGTGAGCTGATGCCATCCAGTCCAGTTGCTGAATCAGAATGAAGAGATGCAAGAAATATCTCCACTTACTCAGGTACAAATGACACAGTGCACGAGCAGTTTGGTGTGACAGGTTAGGTTGGGTAAAGAGGTGAGGAGTTGTGGACACAATCTGATGAATCAGAAATGACCATACTTGAGAGAAAATAAGCGAAAATTAAGTACATGGTGTCAAAGCAGAGAGAGTAGTGGCAATCCGACTACCCGAGGCCTAGGCGAGTAGGCCGGAATTTACAGAGACACAAGTTCGACAATTCAACATGACTAGGTTTGGTTTCACACGAAAAAAAAGATCATTTCCCCCTGTTACTGGAGCTGAACACAAAGGCCCACATACCTTGCGGTGTCCTTGATGACTTTTAAAACACAGTCCCAGAATTGCCTCACGATCTTTGGCTACTTCACAATGATGTTGGTTGCGTCTTTGCACACAGCATTAAAACACGATTCCCAAAGACTAACTCAGGCACCGATGATGAATAAGGGCAAGAGTAGTACCTGTAAATCTGCTTATAAGCTGAGGCAGAGGGTCAGCAGCTACAGTGCCGTGCAAACGTATTCAGAAGTCAGAAATAAAGAAGTCAGAAATAAAGTCAGAAATAAATAAATAAATTCAGAAGAAATAAATAAATAATAGAAATAAATAATTAATAAATAAATAAATAATAATAAATAAAGTATAAGAAATAAATAATAAATAATAAATATAAATAATAATAAATAAATAATAATAATAAATAAATAAATAAATAATAGAAATAAATAATAATAAATAAATAAATAATAATAAATAAAGTATAAGAAATAAATAATAAATAAATAAATATAAATAATAAATAATAAATAAATAATAAATAAATAAATAATAAATAATAAATCAATAAATAATAATAAATAAATAATAATAAATAAATAATAATAAATAAATAAATTAAGAAATAAATAATAAAAATAAATAAATAAATAAAATAAATAAATAAATTCAGAAGTCAGAAATAAAGAAGTCAGACATAAAGTGGTGGAGAAGCACTGTTCAGGAGAGGGTTTAAGAGGATTTCAAAGTCACTCATTATCCCTTTGAGTACAGTGAAATCCATCATTAAGAAGAGGAAGATGTATCACACCACCCAGAGTCTACCCAGATCATGGCCACCATCCAAACTCAGCAGCTGAGGAAACAGGAAACTGGTTCATGATTTCATTGTAAATCCACCAATGACTTTGAAAGATCTACAAAGCTCTACATCTGAGATGGGAATCAGTGTTCATCAATCAACAATATCCCACTCCCTTCACAAAGATGGCCTCTATGGACAGGTGGTAAGAAAGAAGCCATTACTGAAAAGGACACATCTAAAAGCTTGTATGGAGTTTGTGAAAAAGCATCTTAATGATACTGCAGGCTTGTGGAGAAAAGTTTTGTGGTCAGACGAGACGAAAATTGAACTTTTTGATCTAAATTGAAAGTATTACGTCTGGCACAAGCCTAACATTGTATATTATGCAGTCAACACAATCCCGACTGTCAAGCATGGTGGTGTGAGCATCATGTTATGAGGCTGCTTTTCATCAGTAGGGACTGGCAACCTTGGCAGGATAGAAGGGACAATGGATGGTGCAAAGTACAGGAGAATCCTTGATGAAAACCTGGTTGAAATAGCCATGAATCTGAAGCTGGGTAGGAGATTCACATTACAACTGGACAATGATCCAAAGAACAAAGCTAAAGCCTCAGATTGGCTGAATAAGAGGAAAATAAATGTTCTTGAGTGGCCCTGTCAAACTCCTGACTTGAACCCAATTGAACATTTATGGTGAGACCTGAAGATTGCAGTCCATCGACGATCCCCATAAAACTTGGCAGAATTATCACAATTTTAACGTAAAGAATGGGCAAAGATTTCACCATCTCACTGTGAAAAGCTCGTAGAGACCTACCCACGTGAAGAATGGGCCGAGATTTCACCACGTCACTGTGAAAAGCTTGTAGAGACCTACCCCAAAAAACTCGTAGCAAAATTACTGATCTAAGTGGCTGAAAACTTTTGCAACCAGTGAATTTTGATTTGTACATGTTTTTGCAACTATTCCTGACATGTGACTTCCTTCAACTATAACAGTGTTTAGTCTGATCTCTTCAGTTATGGATTTTTAAAAGTTCATTTGGAAAAATTGTTTCCACATAATTTGTATTTCATCTGAATGTGGCATTATTGGTAGGGGGTGAATACTTTTTCAGGCCAGTGTAGTTGCCATTGTTATTATTAAGTAGCAGAAAAGTGTTGTAAAGTTTCTCATCTGTGTTTCATTGTAAAGCATCATGAGTGACGCATTAAAAGCTTAACACAGTAAAAAAAAAAAAAAGTTTACAATGTCACAGGCACTTGGTTTTTTGTGATAAAATTGCAAGCTGTGTCAATGGTTCCCAGAAATGTTGAGAGCATTTCCCTGCTGCTTGTTTTTTCAGGTTTTCTCATAAAAATTAATAGGAACTTGATGTAGTATGTGCAGGAAGAAGGTTGTGAAGTCACAATGTCACCAAGACATTCTGGCGAGGGAATGGATTTTTCAGGGCGCTAATCGGTTGTGCTTAACCACCAGGATTGATCGGCACTGACAGCAGCTCATCAGTGAAAGTTTCCAGATTGAATTGGAAAATTCAACAGGAACATTTAAAAGCAAAGCCTCAATTTCCAGAAAGACGCATTGCCTTGAAGACAAACAGATACTTGAGAGAACTCTGTAGGAATGTAGGTAATCGGAGGTACTCGGAAGGAGGCCGAGGTGCGTACGACTTGCTCCTGAGGTATCATTGAGACAGGTTGGTGGCCGAGCAGTTTCAAATTGCCTCATCAATGGTCTTGCCATACCTTCAAATCCAGAGTAATTTTGTCCCTCTTTTCTCTTGACTGTTGAATCACCTCCTCAATTTTAGCCAATCATTTTCTTCTCTCCATTCCTTCAAAATGGCGAGTCATCACTACCTCATGTTATTCCTTATTCCTAATCTTTTCACTTCTCACTGACTCTCCTCTACTGACCATCCACACTTTTCCCACATCAAACCCGATTCGTCCACATTTCCTGTCTGCTTACGCGTTCTTCATCTATTCGTTCCACTCAATTCCCTCCTCCTCTCTGTGTGTCCTTACTTGTGCTGCCTGAGTACTCGTTCCTTCTCCTCCCTTGTCTGCCAACTCCCTCGACCCCATTCCATCACTTCACTGTGTCACTGTCACTTCTCTGTTATTCAGCTCTTCCATAATCCTCGACCTCTATAAAAATACACAGGACTTTTGCTGTTTCTGCAACTGAACAAAACGGACAGTTGTTGGCCATTGCTGCATAAGTTGTGTCTGACGCATGTGATAAGCCTAAATTTTAAATATTAAATTATTTGAGATAAAGCTGAACCAACGTCATTCCTCCACATAACTTTGCCATCACAGAGATTGTTGCACGCATAAGAGATGCTGCCCGCGATGAAATGCCATTGCTTCATCTCATTCTCTACTTTTCCTGTCCATTTTCTTGAATGTTGTGATGCAGATTAATTGGAAGCTTCTGCTGGAGAAGATGACACAGCAGGAAATGCAAGATGAAGATCTAATTGAAGTTCTTGCACCAGAATACCTTCAGAAGGTGTCGACCATTATTGCGGGAACACCAGCGAGGTACACCTGCTGAGTTGGAGATTTCACTTCAGGGTTTTAAAAGATTTTATACCAGGAAATATTAGGAAGTTTGATGCAGGAGGAGGCTATCAGGCCCATCATTAAAAAATAACCTTCTGCACTTAATTTGTCTCTATCCTTCATTATCTTAAATATCTCGATCAGCTCCTCTCGTGTTCACCTCCTTTATAATGAGTAAAGCGCCATCTCCTTCAGCTGCTCCTCCCAGATCAGACTAGCGATACCTGGAATCAATCTAGTTGTTCTACGTTGAACCATCCTGATGGGAATTTTGTCCTTCCTCTGATGTGGTGACCAAAACTGTACACAATATTCCAGATAATATCTCACTAAAGTCCTCTACAGTGTTAACACTACCTCTTTTGATTTATATGTAATCTCCATTTCCATTATTCTTACTCATCTCCAGCATCTTACATTTCCTTCTGTCAAACTGCATCTGCCAATCTTTTACCCAATCAATGAAGGTAGCTCGCTAGACATTCCTGAATATGATCACCCCCATCTCTGCCGTCTACCATACCTCCAAGCTTTGTGTCATCTGCAAATTTGTAAAGCCGATTCTTAACCCCACTTTCCAAGTCATTGGTGTAATTTATGAATAACAAGAAAGAGCAATCAGAGATTGCAGACCCTCGCCAGGAAGTGTTTTCAGTGATTTTTAAGGCTTTTGAGTTAAAACAAATATGGCGGCCGAACCACATGACCGATGACGTCATCATCATTATTTTTTCTCCACCAATTTATCCATAGATGACGCTCAAGAAATTTCATCTTGATCGGATGAAGTTTTGTACTTGTTGAATTAAGACGTCATAATTAAGACGTCATACCTATGACATCATCATTAACATATTTTATTCCATGGAGAGTTCTTAACAATGAGCCATGTCTCAATTTTTTCTATGCAGCACTTTCTGAGATATAGAGGTGCAAAGTTTTCGTTTTTTCGAAGATGGCACCCATACCACGTGACGTATGATGTCATAATTATCATTAAACATTATAGAGGTGGAGGTGCACCTATGGTGAAAATTTCCTATCAATCGAACCAACGGTTGCAGAGAAAATCATATTTATTCTATGTGGACAAACAAACAAACAGACAGACAAACAAACAAACAGACAGACAAACATTTAGGCTTACTTTCTTTATCTTTCATTCACTAGGCTTACTTTATCTTTCATTCACTAGGCTTACTTTATCTTTCATTCACTAGGCTTACTTTATCTTTCATTCACTAGGCTTACTTTATCTTTCATTCACTAGGCTTACTTTATCTTTCATTCACTAGGCTTACTTCATCTTTCATTCACTAGGCTTACTTTATCTTTCATTCACTAGACTTACTTTATCTTTCATTCACTAGGCTTACTTTATCTTTCATTCACTAGACTTACTTTATCTTTCATTCACTCGGCTTACTTTATCTTTCATTCACTCGGCTTACTTTATCTTTCATTCACTAGACTTACTTTATCTTTCATTCACTAGGCTTACTTTATCTTTCATTCACTAGGCTTACTTTATCTTTCATTCACTAGACTTAATTTATCTTTCATTCACTAGGCTTACTTTATCTTTCATTCACTAGACTTACTTTATCTTTCATTCACTCGGCTTACTTTATCTTTCAGTCACTAGGCTTACTTTATCTTTCATTCACTCGGCTTACTTTATCTTTCATTCACTCGGCTTACTTTATCTTTCATTCACTCGGCTTACTTTATCTTTCAGTCACTAGGCTTACTTTATCTTTCATTCACTAGGCTTACTTCATCTTTCATTCACTAGACTTACTTTATCTTTCAGTCACTAGGCTTACTTTATCTTTCATTCACGAGGCTTACTTTATCTTTCATTCACGAGGCTTACTTTATCTTTCATTCACTAGCCTAACTTCATCTTTCATTCACTAGGCTTACTTTATCTTTCAGTCACTAGGCTTACTTTATCTTTCATTCACTAGGCTTACTTTATCTTTCATTCACTAGGCTTACTTCATCTTTCATTCACTAGGCTTACTTTATCTTTCATTCACTCGGCTTACTTTATCTTTCAGTCACTAGGCTTACTTTATCTTTCATTCACTAGGCTTACTTCATCTTTCATTCACTAGGCTTACTTTATCTTCCATTCACTAGGCTTACTTTATCTTTCATTCACTCAGCTTACTTTATCTTTCAGTCACTAGGCTTACTTTATCTTTCATTCACGAGGCTTACTTCATCTTTCATTCACTAGGCTTACTTTATCTTTCAGTCACTCGGCTTACTTTATCTTTCATTCACTAGGCTTACTTTATCTTTCATTCACTCGGCTTACTTTATCTTGACTTGCCATCATTTGACCTTTTATGATGAATGCAGGTTCCTTAAGAGTTTCTCTTCTGCAGGACTTTGCAAAGCTACATGATGTGGCGCCTGGTTGTAACGCTCAGCGTTCACCTCTCTGCGGAGTTCCGCGCAGCGCTGCACGAATTTCGCCACCACCTGAACGGTGTCGTTGAGCCAAAAAAGTGGCGGCACTTCTGTCTGGAGCACACCAATGATCACTTTGGCCTTGCGCTGGGGTCTTTATTTATCAGGCAGAATTTCCCCGGATCCAGCAAGCAGCGGGTTTGCCACTCGAAGCATGCACATGGAGATGATTTGATTGTCTATCGTGTTTGTATAATGTAATATTGTTGGAGATCATTCCAGCGAACCCACAGCCAAGGGAACGGGCTTGGCGGAATCAGTGGGGAAAGAAAACCCTTTTGAGCTTGACTCTAGCCCGACTCTGTGAAGGGACTTGAGAGGCCGGAGGCACTCAATAGGGCTGGACCCGTGAAATTTCGGGGATTTTTGGTAAAATTACCTCAGGGTAAAGTTACATAGGAAAACACCGTGTTAAATTTCCGTCGCCGAAGGACTTTATTTTTATTGCAAAATTCATCCCGACTTCGCCTCTAGGAGGATAGAGGGGTATCCGTGGGTAGCGGGAACCTTTGTTTGGCGAGGATTAGGCAACAATTGACCGAGTTATTGAAAATATGAACTTATATAAAAATTAGTTTTCTAAGACTGAAGCGCAGTGACGTCATCACGCCCCCGCCACGAGTGTCGAAGGTCCTTCGAAGAAGAAGAGTTCGGAGTTGGACTGGACACGAGGCAGAGCAGACACCATTTGGGAGAGCTGAGAGGATTCAGTCGTGATAGAGTGCACTGGACAGTTACCTGTGCGAGGGTGAGTCTGAGTGAGTATATCAAGACAAGAACAAGAACTAGAAGGAGGTATGTACGGTGCGAATCATATAATATATTGTTTAGTTATCGTCGATGAGGAATTTGGGGTCGGGATGCGTGGTCGGCCTGGGTGACTTGGTCTTGACTAGATGCTAGGCCGCACCTCATTTTGTCCAATAAAGTGGTTTTAAAATATTTTTTGATGGGTCTTATGCTTATCATTAGATGCATAACGTTCGTAGCGAGGTGTGGATATATGGATTGACATCGGATGGCATGGGATTTGGGATTTAGGAACTCTGGAGTTTTTTTCATTAGAAATATATGCGATTTGTTGTGGGGGGCCCTTAGAACTAACGGAGGCTCGGATTTTAATTCTGATTCCGGATTTCGCAGTCGCTAGTATGTCTTAACACTCGACAGAAACTGGCCCCGCGAAATTTCCAGGATTTTCGGTAAAATTACTTCAGGGTAAATTTACATAGGAAAACCCCATGCTAAATTTTCGTCGCCGAAGGACTTTATTTTTTGTGAAATTCATCCTGACTTCGCCTCTAGGAGGATACAGGGGTATCTGTGGATAACGGGAACCTTTATTTGGCGAAATTCGGACTGGTATTGACCGAGTTATTCAAAATATTAACTTATATAAAATTGCCGGTTAAGCCTGTAAACGCAGTGATGTCATCACGTCCCCAGCACGACTCGATTCCGAGGAAATTTTGGTTTTATGGTGCACGGCTCCATTTCACAACGAATGTGAATTCTGTGTACAGTTTTGCCACGAAAATGAGATCCCCGCATCAAGTGTGGTATCTTATTTGGTGAAATTCGGTCGATTTGAAGTGGTGAAAACAAAATGTGATCGTGGAAAATCGTAGCGAGGGGCCATTTTGAATCGGTTTTCGATTATTGCACCGGGTTATTGCAAAGATTGGGCAAAAATTGACCGACGAATTCAAAATATTAACATATCAAATAGGTCTTTCAAGGTGAAAACGCGATGACGTCACCACGTCACGCGGCACGAATGCGCACCTGTGTCGTTGGGGGTATTGACTTATATAGGGTTGGGTTTCTAAGGCTTATATCAAAATATTAACTTATATCAAATAAGTCTTTTAAGGTGAAAGCGCGATGACGTCACCACGTCACGCAGCACGAATGCGCGCCTGTGTCGTTGGAGGTATTGACTTCTATAGGGTTGGTTTTCTAAGGCTTATATCAAGATATTAACTTATATCAAATAAGTCTTTTAAGGTGAAAGCGCGATGACGTCACCACGTCACGCGGCACGAATGCGCGCCTGTGTCGTTGGAGGTATTGACTTCTATAGGGTTGGTTTTCTAAGGCTTATATCAAAATATTAACTTATATCAAATAAGTCTTTTAAGGTGAAAGCGCGATGACGTCACGCGGCCTTGCCTAGATGTAGGCCGCACCTCATTTTGTCGAATAAAGTGGTATTCGGGTGGTTCCTGTATTTGGGACCGCAGGGACGGAAAGTGCAGGTACGGGGTGCCAGTCACTCCCCAGCCGGCCCGCTCTGAAGGTTCGGATCGGGACACCGGGATTCATTCCGGTCGCCCGGTCGGCCCGGAGGTGGGGGTGCGGGGCCTGTCACGGAACGTCAAAACAAACGGCCTGCCGGGGCCGCCCAAAAGTCGGGCGTGAGGGGCGCGTCCACTAATGGAACGCCTCTCGCTTCCCAGATCGAGGGCCACGTGGTCAGGAGAACCTCATCCCTTCTGGTTGCCTTGCCGTCCCACCGTGAGCGCTGGTCAGGGTGTACTTCAAACTAAGCTTAAGTGTCAAGCGTTAAGTTCCTCCTTGCCCTCGCAAGGGAAAGGCTAGGGTCAAGCTCTTCCAAATTTCCAAACACTAGAAATCGGACGTCTCAAATTAATTAATTAATTTGTTAATACATCTCAGTCGCCCGCGACCTCTCCAGCGCGGGCGTCGAACCAGTTCATTCCCGGTGCGACCGGGCCGAGTATCGGCCCGACCGTGGCCGAAGCCGTTGATTCCGCCGTAGCACGCTAACGCGTAGGCTCGCGCGTCCCTGGTCCGCCGGGGCTCCGCGGGTGTCCTACCGTGCCCGGCGCCGCTATTCTCTCAAACTTCCGGGAGTAGGTGCCCGGGGACGGAGTTCGCTGTCTAAACATGGTAGCGCTAGGCCAGTGGGACCGCCGGGACCCATGTGCACTCACAAGTTGTTCTGCGCGTGGGCGGCAGTATCAGACCGGGGCGCCCAAACGCTCCCCGGCTAAAGTTCATCCTGAAAGCACCCACATTGTGCGGACAAACCCCACCAAGTCGAGGGCCACGTGGTCAGGAGAACCTCGTCCCTTCTGGTCACACTGTGCCTATCGGCCGGCCTCGAAGACCGAAATTGTGACTATGTCACCCGATCCTGGTGTTGGGCTAGCGGCTAGGGTGCCGGCTTAGGATCCCAGGATCCTGGGTTCGAATCCCGGTCGATCGCTGAATTAACGCCAGGGGGGTTGACTCAGCCTGTCATCCTTCCGAGGTCAGCTAATTGAGTACCAGTTCACTGGTAATTCCCTGTTTGTCGCTAAAGGCGGCAAAAAGGGTTGGCGTCAGGAAGGGCATCCGGCCGTAAAACATTGCTTCAAAAAGGGGACCAAAAAACAACAACAACCACGGTTCCCGAAAAAGGCCAACCCCCGCTTGCGGGGAAAAATGGCCTCTAAAGGTGGTTATATATATCATGGAGATCAATATGGAGGCAAACAAGTGTGAATGATCAGTCGAGTTTACATTGTAAACTAGATGGTATTCATAGAATACTTATCCTGCGCAGTCAACTTTTTGCGAGCCAACTCTTCTGTTTTTGAACATTTTTTTTCTTTGATCCAATATGGCTGCCAGACCACGTGAGCGATGACATCATACATTTATATTCTCTAATATAATTGTTGCATAGATCATGCTCAATACATTTCAAACTGATCAGATTAAGCGTTGTCCCTATGGAATTATGACGTCATAATTATGGCACAAATGACGTCATCGTTAACAACACCTATTCCCCATATGGAGTTCTTTACAATGAGCCACGTTTCAATTTTTTCCATGCAGCGGTTTTGGAGATATAGAGGTGCAACATTTTTCGGTTTTTCCAAGATGGCGCCTGTAACGCATGACCTATGACGTCATAATTATCATTTTAAATTTTCTAAAGGAGGAGGTGCTCCTATGGTGAAAATGTAATGTCAATCGGACCAACAGTTGCCAAGAAAATGAATTTTTAAAATGCAGACACGTACGGCACATGTACGCACCTGAATGCTTAACGCCGCTTGTCGCTTCGTGAGCGCAGGGTATTAATAACTTAATGTTGTATCGATTGTTTGATCGTAGGTGCAGCAGATGGTGGAGGACATAAAATATACGTTCTCTCAACGCCTGGACTACCTTGACTGGATGGATCGACAAACTCGAGAAGCAGCACGTGACAAGGTCTGCATCCCTCACCTTTTACCTATATTTGAAGCAAAATTACAAGCGTTTTTTGTGTTATACAAAGGATGTGAGAATGGAGGAAAATAAATGAGATTGAGAAAATAAATGGAGGCAGTTACACCAAAACGTCCACCAATCAGAGCTGAGGATCTGGTCACATGACTGGGGTACGGCATATTTTACTAAAAGGATACAATAACATGTGTAACATGTCCCAGTGGGTGTCGTAAGGTAGGTATGAGGTTTCAAAAATTCCCCAATACAATTATGATCATCCGCCACCAAAGGCGGATGGAGGTTATGTTTTCACCCCTGTCTGTTTGTTATTTGGCAAAAATATATATATATTTGACAAGTTGTTGATCACTCTTGTTTATGTGTTTGCGTGTGTGTGTGTGTGTGTGTGTGTGTTTGTCTGTCCGCTCACTTATACTTGCCTGCAGATTACAATTTTAAACCGATATTCTCGAAACTTCACCGGAATCCCATATATTTTTTAGGCCAAAGGTCAACCACTGTTTTTTTCAAGTTTTTCTAAAATCCTCAATTTTCATCCGATTGACTTGAAATTTGAATAGGATTTTTATATTAGTGAACTTATTTCAACCACCAACTATTTTTGAGATCAAAATAGGCCAAAAGGTCAACATAGGCCTAAGTTCAACCACTTATTTCAAATTTCTAAAATCCTCAATTTTCATCCGATTGACTTGAAATCTGAATATGATTTGCATATCAGCTCACTGAAACCAACCACCAACTACTTCTGAGGTCAACATAGGCCAAAAGGTCAACATAGGCCAAATTTTTTAAATTGTAAATTTTCATCCGATTAACTTAAACTTTGAAGACGATTTGCATATCAAGTTAGCTAATTCAACCTTCAATTATTTTTGAGGTCAAAAGGATGCTCTACCGAGTGCCATTCTGCTTTGTTCTCTTTTGCCATGTGTCGCTCTATGAGTGATTTTTTCATTTGTCTGTCTGTTTGTGAACAAGATATCTCAAAAAGTTGTGGACGGATTCGGTCGAAATTTGGCAGAGAGGTAGTCTATGTGACAAGGACTAAATTATTAAATTTTGGTGAAGACCTGGATTCGGATCCGGCTAGTAGAATTTTAAAGTGATTCTTCACCATTGGAAGATGGGGCCAAACACTATAAATAGCAGGATATCTCAAAAAGTTGTGGATGGATTTTGACGAAACTTGCTGGAGAGGTCGGGTTTTTTCACACAAGGAAGAATTGGTTCAATCGTGGTGAAGATCCAGGTCCGGATCTAGCTAGTAGAGTTTTTTAAAAGTGATTCTTCACCATTGAGTGATAGCGATAAAAACTGATATATAGCATGATATCTCAAAAAGTTAAGGACGGATTTGGACAAAACGTAGTGGATCGGTTCGGTGTGTGACAAGGACGAATCAATTCGATTTTGGTGAAGATCTGAATATGGATATGAGAATTATTTAATTTTCACGTGATTCTTCACCATTGAGAGATCGGGCGAAAAGCGATATATAACATGATATTTAAATAAGTTATGGATGAATTATGACAAAACTAGGTGAATGAGTTGGTTAGGTGACAAGAACATGCCGATTAGACTTTGGTTCAGGTCCGAATCCAGATCCGGCCTATCAGTGGGATAGAAAACAAACTGTTCACCAGGTGGAGGTATGTTCTCTACTGAGTTCCATTCTAATGTTTCTGCACGTTTAGGTCTCGGTGTCACGATGAACCCATCTCCTTCCAACATCCTGTTCCAATATCCAATAGCCATTGCACAAATTTGTAAATAGATTTCCTTCTATCTGCACAATATTACCCAAAATCTGCTCGCACTGAAATCTGAAGTCTACTGAAACTCTGGTTCATGGTCTCATAACGTCACACTTGCATTGCTGCAACTTGCTGTTTACAGGCTTATCTCCTGCTCTCTCATCCTTTATCAACTTAAGAAATGGCAGCCAGGCTCGTAGATAAAACTCGTAAATTCTATCACGTCACTTCAATCCTCAAACACTTCAACAGCTACAATTGCGCTAACGGTTAGATTTTCAAAACTATGCCGTTAACCTCTAAAGGCCAAAATAAATTAGTTCTTACTAAACATTTCTAACTCAATCGCTCCTTACACCCTCCGGAAAGGCTACAATCCAACAATGGGAATCTCGTAGCTCCTCGCACTAGGATGAAGACTTTATGCGATCAGAAATCTTCACATGCATGGAACCCTCTGCCTTTTATCATTTGCACAGACCCATCAATCATGTTGCATGAGTAGGTTTCATTATACCTTCATTTAACTTTTTTACATACTTTTCCTGCATGCCTCCACTCATTTTTGGGAAGCATCTTTAGATTTCACTGAAATGAAAAGAACTAGATAAGAAATTAATGGATTGCTCCTCGAATTGTAGTTTTTCTTTTTTAAGTTTCAACAATATCTCATTCAAAGTACAATGTCTGGGTTGCACAAATCATATTGGAATATCTAAATCCCAGACAACAATGGTAAGTAACTCGGGTTTTGATGAGACAACAATGGTAAATGACTAGGGTTTTGACGAGACAACAATGGTAAATAACCTGGGTTTTGATGAGAAAACAATGGTAAATAACTAGGGTTTTGACGAGACAAGAATGGTAAATAACTAGGGATTTGACGAGACAACAATGGTAAATAACTAGGGTTTTGACAAGACAACAATGGTAAATAACTACGGTTTTGACGAGACAACAATGGTAAATAACTAAGGTTTTGACGAGACAACAATGGTAAATAACTAGGGTTTTGATGAGACAACAATGGTAAATAACTCGGGTTTTGACGAGACAATAATGGTAAATAACTAGGGTTTTGACGAGACAACAATGGTAAATAACTAGGGTTTTGACGAGACAACACTGGTAAATACCTCGGGTTTTGACGAGACAACAATGGTAAATAACTATGGTTTTGACGAGACAACAATGGTAAATAACTAGGGTTTTGACGAGACAACAATGGTAAATAACTCGGGTTTTGACGAGACAACAATGGTAAATAACTAGGGTTTTGACGAGACAACAATGGTAAATAACTAGGGTTTTGATGAGACAACAATGGTTAATAACCTGGGTTTTGACGAGACAACAATGGTAAATAACCTGGGTTTTGACGAGACAACAATGGTAAATAACCTGGGTTTTGACGAGACAACAATGGTAAATAACTAGGGTTTCGACGAGACAACAATGGTAAAGAACCTGGGTTTTTACGAGACAACAATGGTAATTAACTAGGATTTTGACGAGACAACAATGGTAAATAACTAGGGTTTTGATGAGACAACAATGGTAAATAACCTGGGTTTTGACGAGCCAACAATGGTAAATAACCTGGGTTTTGACGAGACAACAATGGTAAATAAGCTGGGTTTTGATGAGACAACAATGGTAAATAACCTGGGTTTTGACGAGACAACAATGGTAAATAACCTGGGTTTTGACGAGACAACAATGGTAAATAACCTGGGTTTTGACGAGACAACAATGGTAAATAACTAGGGTTTCGACAAGACAACAATGGTAAATAACCTGGGTTTTTACGACACAACAATGATAATTAACTAGGATTTTGACGAGACAACAATGGTAAATAACTAGGGTTTTGATGAGACAACAATGGTAAATAACCTGGGTTTTGACGAGACAACAATGGTAAATAACCTGGGTTTTGACGAGACAACAATGGTAAACAACTAGGGTTTTGATGAGACAACAATGGTAAATAACTCGGGTTTTGATGAGACAACAATGGTAAATAACCTGGGTTTTGATGAGACAACAATGGTAAATAACCTGGGTTTTGACGAGACAACAATGGTAAATAACCTGGGTTTCGACGAGACAACAATGGTAAATAACCTGGGTTTTTACGAGACAACAATGGTAATTAACTAGGATTTTGACGAGACAACAATGGTAAATAACTCGGGTTTTGATGAGGCAACAATGGTAAATAACCTGGGTTTTGACGAGACAACAATGGTAAATAACCTGGGTTTTGACGAGACAACAATGGTAAATAACCTGGGTTTTGACGAGACAACAATGGTAAATAACCTGGGTTTTGACGAGACAACAATGGTAAATAACTAGGGTTTCGACGAGACAACAATGGTAAATAACCTGGGTTTTTACGACACAACAATGATAATTAACTAGGATTTTGACGAGACAACAATGGTAAATAACTAGGGTTTTGATGAGACAACAATGGTAAATAACCTGGGTTTTGACGAGACAACAATGGTAAATAACCTGGGTTTTGACGAGACAACAATGGTAAACAACTAGGGTTTTGATGAGACAACAATGGTAAATAACTCGGGTTTTGATGAGACAACAATGGTAAATAACCTGGGTTTTGACGAGACAACAATGGTAAATAACCTGGGTTTTGACGAGACAACAATGGTAAATAACCTGGGTTTCGACGAGACAACAATGGTAAATAACCTGGGTTTTTACGAGACAACAATGGTAATTAACTAGGATTTTGACGAGACAACAATGGTAAATAACTCGGGTTTTGATGAGACAACAATGGTAAATAACCTGGGTTTTGACGAGACAACAATGGTAAATAACCTGGGTTTTGACGAGACAACAATGGTAAATAACTAGGGTTTTGACGAGACAACAATGGTAAATAACTAGGGTTTGATGAGACAACAATGGTAAATAACCTGGGTTTTGACAAGACAACAATGGTAAATAACTAGGGTTTCGACGAGACAACAATGGTAAATAACCTGGGTTTTTACGAGATAACAATGGTAATTAACTAGGATTTTGACGAGACAACAATGGTAAATAACTAGGGTTTTGATGAGACAACAATGGTAAATAACCTGGGTTTTGACGAGACAACAATGGTAAATAACCTGGGTTTTGACGAGACTTTTACCACTCTTTGCTTGTTTCTAATGGTAATTCATCCACATTGCCTTTACCAGCTTCAATATATGGTGGACATGATTGGTTATCCGGACTTTCTCCTGCATACAGAAGATGTGGACAAAGAATATGGGGTAAGAATCATATTTTTTGTCATTAAAATAATGTGTAGCACTTAATGCTGAACCTCTTCCATCTATGAATGGACCAGGAGCCACAACCTTAGAGTAAAGAAGAGGAGTGTTAGTTCAGTAATATAATGTGGGTCTTCCACTCAAAAAGTAGTAAATGCATGGAATAGTATCCCTCAAAATGTCATTACCACATAAACAGTAGATAAGTTTTAATTTTAGTTAGATCGGTATTTAGAGGGGTACATGCATACTGGCAGGAATGATAGAGAGCTGAGGTATCAATGGGTGATTGTATATGAGTGTTTGATAGTGAGGTCTGTGAGAGTGTCTTGTCAAAAGGTGAAAGTGCTGTCCGTGTTGGTTCATTCTTCACCCTACAAATGTAGTATGATGATTTCCCCACTTTTATTATGTTTTTTTGCAGACAATTGGCGTCTTTTGGTATAACTTGCAATACTCGTTCACACCGAGAGTGGCGTATGACATACATACTTACATACAGAAAAATTGCCCCCCCCCCCCCTCACCTTCCCCCCTATCCCGCCACCATGATGTTCGGGGGGGGGGGTGGGTAGGTATAAAACTCTTTATCGCCGAAAACCCTCGGGCTCTTACCCGGGTACAACCACCACTTTAACCTCATTCCATCCAGTGGAGTAGCAATGTATCCCAGTCAAACAATCAAAGAAGCAAACCCACAAAATTATAAATAGACTTCTGAAATTACATATCGTTTGATAATAATAGAAATAATAATAATAATAATACTGATATATTTTTGTCGTATTATGTTTGTGTATAAAACTCCCTGGAGATGTCTGTGTTTGCCCAATGTGCAATGTGCTGAATATTCTGACTTGCGCTGCAATGAAATGAGGGAAGTCGGCCACAGGGCTTGGTTATTTGATGGACAATATCAATGGTATCCAGAGCTATAGCTTCCACTACATCCAATAGTAAGTTGATGATGCAGACATGGAAGTTACTGGTGATTAAACTAGAGTGTCCATAGAACACCTAACCCCGCACGGTGTTGAGAAAAGCGATATTGGAAGGGACTTTTAAACTCTTGCTTTGCGTTTCCGAGCACAATCTATATCTCCTATGAGCTGCCATTTTGTATGAATCTTGATATTCCCCAATACTGAGAGTGCGAGCGTCAAATTTTATTGGTCGAGATGGCGTAAAATGGCATGATATTTTGTCCAATTACTGCTAAATTGGAGGTTTATGGAAGTGCCAAGAATGTGATTTGTGTTTCCAGTGGTCAAGTATATAATTCACTTTAAATAAAATAAAGGCTTCAAAGACTGCAGGAAAAAATAAAAAATTAACTTTTTTCGGAAGTTTACCGCCATTGATGCACCATCTTTTACACCACCTTATTTGCACGTTCAGTCTGGTTTTCATGCCTGTTGGTTGTGTCCTTTATGACGTCGCTAAAACCAGTAGGTTTCCTGTTTGGAATGATTTTCAATTTAGTTTGACTGCCAGACAAACAAAGTAAAAAAATATTAACTCACTCCACTCTGCGCATGCGCGATCGAGACGAGATTCCGTACAATTTGCCAAATTCAGAACCAAAGTACCGCTAAACTACAGGTTCGTGTTCCGATTTGTGTTCAAAAGAAATATTTCAATTGTAATAAAGTAGTTCCTCGATTATTAGCTGACGTCGGAAGACAGACAAAATTAATCAATTGCTTTACCCTGCTTTTTGCTTTGCGTGCGGGATAATAAGATGGGGGTGTAGCGGTTACCTTATGCGCATGTGGCGGTTACCTTATGTGCATGTAGCGATTACCTTATTTGGTCATAATACACGTGCACGGGCCTGTGGGGCTTTTTGTTGTGTGGACGTGACGCACGCGCGGTTGTCGGAGCCACGCCCTCCAAAGAGGGTTTTGGCTTTATAAAAGCGTGACGACTTCCGTTCGCGTGAGAGTGTGCTGGAGATTCCTGTTTGAATAAACAAGCTTTGAACCCTACGAAATGGCCTCGTCATCTCGCCTTCCGCAACTTCTAAACTGGTGACCACGGCTGCCCCGGAACGGATTCGGGGGCTGCAAACGAACACGGCAGTTTCGATCGAACTGCCGGAGTTTTGGCGACGACGAACGGCCATGTGGTTCGCGCACCGCGCTCGGCTCCTCCTCTACGACCGGAGGGGCGAGCCTGCTCCAGGACCCTCCGAAGGGACGCAGTTACGGGATGTGGGTGGCACTGCTGCTCATCTCTTGCGTGCGCACTGACGTTGGTGGCACGGCTGCTTCGTTCCCTTCGCGCGCGCTGCTGCTCATCTCTTGCGCGCGCACTGACGTTGGCGGCACGGCTGCTTCGTTACCTTCGCTCGCGCTGCTGCTCATCTCTTGCGCGTGCACTGACGTTGGCGGCACGGCTGCTTCGTTACCTTCGCGCGCGCTGCTGCTCATCTCTTGCGCGTGCACTGACGTTGGTGGCACGGCTGCTTCGTTACCTTCGCGCGTGCTGCTGCTCATTTCTTGCGCGCGCACTGACGTTGGCGGCACGGCTGCTTCGTTACCTTCGCGCGCACTGCTGCTCGTCACCTTCGCGCAACTTCACTCTACAACTCCAGCTGCAACTCGCGCAACTACTTCTCTGACTCTGCCACCTCGGGAGGCCCGCGAGGAACCTCGGCAGCCTCCCCCGAGGACTTGACCAGCCCCTCGGTTGGCTCAACCGCTTTTCGCGTGCACCGAGGCCGAGCACTGCTCGAGCCTTCTCGGCACTGCCCGCGACCTGCAACCTCGGGAGGCCCGCGAGGAACCTCGGCAGCCTCCCCCGAGGACTTGACCAGCCCCTCGGTCGGCTCAACCCCACGGCAGCGTTTTTTTCGCGCGTACCGAGGCCGAGCACTGCTCGAGCCTTCTCGGCACTGCCGAGCGCGCCTGCGAACTACGTACATGCCCGTGGAGTGCATTCTGGGGGGACGCATGTAGCGGTTACCTTATGCGCATATGGCGGTTACCTTATGTGCATGTAGCGATTACCTTATTTGGTCATAATACACGTGCACGGGCCTGTGGGGCTTTTTGTTGTGTGGACGTGACGCATGCGCGGTTGTCGGAGCCACGCCCTCCGAAGAGGGTTTTGGCTTTATAAAAGCGTGACGACTTCCGTTCGCGTGAGAGTGTGCTGGAGATTCCTGTTTGAATAAACAAGCTTTGAACCCTACGAAATGGCCTCGTCTTCTCGCCTTCCGCAACTTCTAAAGGGGAATGAATATGAGCTTTAATAATTAATGGGGTTGCACAGAGATGTTGCAAGTATAATCCCTAAGCATTAACATTTCTTGTTGGATTGTTGGATTGTTTCATTTGGCAGCCATTAACCATATGTGTCTGTCTGCTTGTGAAATGTTCTGCTTTTCACAGTTTGAAGTCAATGAGAAAACTTACTTCCGGAATGTGTTGAACAGCATCGCGCACAAGTTAAAAATATCCGTGCGGAGGAATCGCCGATCCAGCAAGCACAGCTCGTGAGTCACTTCCTGGGACCTCGGCTGTCCCTAAAATCATGGATCAACACCAAAAACAACTGTGGCCTGCCTCTTTACTAATAACTTGGTCGTTGGAGTTTACGACCTTAATCTGCGTTGCATGAAATGGAGGACAACTTGTGAAGTGTTTTTGTTCGTCAATGACAGGGTGATAGAGTAAGTGGAGGCAAGATGTCTGATCTGGCCTGAAAGTTGGTGCAAGATTCCCCCTCCTTCTCTGTTTAGCTCGTCGGCCATGATTGTGTTCAGTATCCTGAATGTTGGCAGCACTGTGCTGTCTGGCTGCCTTTACAGTGGTAACTTTCTAATGGGAAATTTACAGTTTACCAAGCAAAATGAGTGAGTATATGTCGTGGGTTTAATAAGCACCTGGTCGAACTCGGACAGTGTACAAGATATTTATTATAGATAAGAATACATGCATGGAAGATGTTGGCGTCCACAGCCGGCCCCAACATCTCAGCGAGCCACAACCCGTAGTCGGCTTAACATACTTCCCTCAAAGATCAAAGAACTCAAAACAATGTCCCAAGTTTACAAGGCAGAATAAGCCTCATTCGGAAAGAATGATTTGCCAAGGCCAAAGCATGGGACAATTGGGACATTGTCAACAGTTTTTCAGATCAATATAATCCCAATTTCTCTCTTTCCCCCTCTTCCCCTCCCCACTCTCTCTCTCTCTCACCCTCTCCCACTCCCTCCCCTATCTCCCCCAGTCCCCTCTCTCCCCTACTTTCTTCACCCTCCCCCACTCCCCTGTCTCCTCCACTTCCCTGTCTCCCCTGGCTCCCCCACCTCCCTCCCTCCCCCACTTCCCTCTTTCCCCTACTTCCTTCTACCTCACCCACTCCCCTGTCTTCCCCACTTCCCTCCCTCCCCCACTTCCCTCTTTCCCCTACTTCCTTCTCCCTCCCCCACTCCTCTGTTTCTTCCCCACTCTCTTCTCCCTCACCTCTCTCCCGTTCCCCTCCTACCGTTGTCCCCTTCCCACTCTCTCTTCTCCCTCCCTCCCTCTCTCCCTCCCTCACTCACTTAGCTTCCCCTCCCTCTTTCCCTCACCTCTCTCCCGTTCCCCTCCTACCGTTGTCCCCTTCCCACTCTCTCTTCTCCCTCCCTCCCTCTCTCCCTCCCTCACTCACTTAGCTTCCCCTCCCTCTTTCCCTCCCCTCTCTCCCATTCCCCTCCTCCCTTTGTCCCCTTCCCTCTCTCTCTTCTCCCTCCCTCTCGAGTCTCTCCCTCTCTCACTCACTTATCTCCCCCTCCCTCTTTCCCTCCCCTCTCTTCCGTTCCCCTCCTCCCTTTGTCCCCTTCCCTCTCTCTCTTCTCCCTCCCTCCCTCTCTCCCTCCCTCACTCACTTATCTTCCCCTCCCTCTTTCCCTTCCCTCTCTATATGTCAGTGTCCAACCTTTTTAAGCAGCTGTAATTTTTGTTTCAGTTTTTTTTTTCCGCTTTCACTATTCTGTTGTAACTTTTATTTGATATTTGATGCACAATACTTGTTACAGAGTGTCTGTTCCGCCAAAGCAGCTTCCTGAGCAAGGGTTATACTGGGTGGTTTGCCATTGCCTTCCCAGCAGTAGTTCAGGCAGGAATTTGTAATTTGTTCAGGGTGCCGGCGATAGCTCCCCCCACTCTTTGTGAAGGGCACCATGGGGATCTTTAACGTCCATCAACTAATGTTGAAGTTTCACGTCCATGGGAGGGACAACACAAATTGATGCATCAAACAGTCTGTGAAACATCAGGATGATAGTTAATAGCTGGGTGGGGATTCAAACCCAGGCTAGACAGTTTAGAGGTGATGGTGGGTACCCCCAAGGTTATCCTGTCAGCATAGGTCGTATCTTAATGCATTGTGAACAAACAAACTGCGATTCCATGTTGTTGTATCACTATGCATTAAAAATGTAAAATAAAAGTAGAATCTGAATCCAAAAAGATCGCGAATGATGTCCCTGGACGATGTAATATAAAATCAGACATACAATAATTACCTTTAAAAGCGTGAAAAAATGAATTTTGGAGCCATTTTACCTCACATTTCATGGAGCCTATTATTTAATTACTGGTAAAAAGCCTGTCAAAAATGACGCTATTATAGCTGCCGCATGAGTGACACTGTCGTGAATCGACGGTGCAGCCTCGTTAGCGTGCCAAAGTCTGAAGCCTCGGCCTAGTAGTAGTGTAGCGGTTACCGCTGGATGCACACAATCGCCTTGCACCGGCCAGAACACGGCCAGACGCGCCTCTCCCGGGCATGCCCGGACTCACTGTTCCCGGGCATGCCCGCTCTCGCCTTTCCAGGGCTTGCCCAGAGCGTCCGGGCATGCCCGCTATCGCCTTTCCAGGGCTCACCCAGAGCGTCCGGGCATGCCCGCTCTCGCCTTTCCAGTGCTCGTCCAGAGCGCCCGGGCACGCCCAGCCTCGACTTGCCAGGCCGCAGCCAAACACGCCCGGGCAGGTCCAGACTCGCCTTTTCAAGGCTCGCCCTTGACACCCGGGCATGCCCGGTATAGCTTTTGCCGGGCAAACTTCCCGACATAAATGTGTATATATATTGCTGCCCGATAAACGGGCTTTTGTCAGAATACCTGAGCTGTTTTGTTTCAATAAAGCAACTCGGACGAATTCCGTCTTTGGTCGCGTCAATTCTCTCGACTCACGTTGGAGCGCAGCTCCTTCACTGGTGACCTACCGACATGGACACGGCAGTGACTCTTAAACTGCCTACCTTCTGGGAGGCTCACGCGGCTGTTTGGTTCGCCCAGGCGGACTCCCAGTTCGCCCTGCGAGGCATCACCGCGGACGACACCCGCTTCCACCACGTCGTGGCAGCGCTCGGTTCCGCCACCGCGGCCCGCGCCCTGAGCCTCCTCGAGCACCCGCCGGCTGCCGACAAGTATGACGTGCTGAAGACACTCCTCCTCGACGCTTTCGCCCTCTCACCGGCGGCACGCGCACGGCGCCTGCTCGACCTGCCCGAGCTCGGCGACACGCGCCCGTCCGAGCGCATGGACTATATGCTCTCGTTGCTCGGTGAGCACTCTCCGGATTTTCTGTTCCGCGAGTTGTTCCTTCGCCAGCTGCCTCACCCGGTACGCCTCGCCCTGGCTGGCACGTCGATCACCGATCCCCGCGCCCTCGCCAGGGAAGCCGATAAGATCTCCTCGGCGGGCCAACACATCGGCGCGGCTACCTGGAGCCTGCCGCCGTCCGAGGCGACGCCCACGATGCCCGAGCGCCCTGCGCGGTTGGAGGCCGAACTGCCGGTGAAACTGGCGGCCGCCACGCTGCACCGACCGCTTCTGACACGACGGCCGGGGCCTCCACCTGACCAGGCGTGGTGTTATTACCACGCCAGGTTCGGACACAAGGCTCGGACGTGCCGACCCCCGTGCACTTTCGGCAAGTCGGGAAACGGCCGGGCCGGCGTTCATTCACAGCCATGAGCGCCGGCCACTCGGGCAACTTGCTTTTTATTCGGGACAAAGCGTCCGGGCGGCGTTTCCTTTGTGACACCGGCGCCCAACTGAGCGTCATACCCGCCTCCGAGCAGGACAGGCGGGACGCCGTTTGCGGCCCCTCTTTGGTCGCTGCTAATGGCTCAGCCATACGCACTTTCGGCCCGCGCAACGTCACCCTCTGCTTCGGCAGCCAGCGCTTTCAGTGGACCTTTGTGACCGCCTGCGTCCCCATGGCTTTGCTGGGCGCCGACTTCCTCTGCGCGCACGGGCTGCTGGTCGACGTCAAACGTCGTCGCCTTGTCAACGCCGAGACCTTCAGCTCCCTGGCATGCACGATGAGCAGCTCCGCGCCGACCGAACTGGCGTGCGCCCTCCCGACGGCGAACGAGTTCGCTCACCTGCTCGCGGAATTCCCGGCCCTCACACGGCCGACGTTTTCGGCCGTCGCAGTGCGGCATGGGATCGAGCACCACATACCCACTACGGGCCTGCCGGTCTACGCCAGGGCCCGCCGCCTCGACCCGGCCAAGCTCGCCGTGGCAAAGGCCGAGTTCGACGCGTTGGAGCACCTCGGCATCGTGCGGCGCTCCAATAGCGCATGGGCCTCACCACTGCACATCGTGCCAAAGCCGGGGGGCGGATGGCGCCCGTGTGGCGACTACCGCCGCCTCAACGACGCTACCACCCCCGACAGGTACCCGATCCCACACATCCAGGACTTTTCCGCCCGTTTGGCGGGACGGGTCATATTTTCCAAAATTGACCTGATACGGGGATACCACCAGGTACCTGTCCGTGCGGCTGACGTCCTGAAGACGGCCGTCATCACACCGTTCGGCCTGTTCGAATTTTTGAGGATGCCGTTTGGCCTCAAGAACGCGGCCCAGGCGTTCCAGCGCTTAATGGACGGCGTGCTGCGCGACCTGCCATTTCTTTTCGTCTATCTGGACGACATCCTCGTCGCCAGCACGTCCCGCGCCGAGCACCTCCTCCACCTCCGAACACTGTTCGGTCGCCTCAGCGAGCACAGCTTAATTGTCAACCCGGCCAAATGCCACTTCGGCACGACGACCGTTGACTTTTTGGGCCACCGCATCACCAAGACCGGGGCCGTGCCGCTGCCGACCAAGGTCGAGGCCATCACCACGTTCCCGCGTCCCCGTTCCATCAAGGCCCTACAAGAGTTCCTCGGCATGGTTAATTTTTATCACCGATTCGTGCCCCGCGCTGCTCAGCTCATGCGGCCCCTTTACGAGGCCCTCCGGGGCAAGCCGGCCAAGCATGACATCGTTTGGTCTGCGGCCATGGACGCGGCCTTCGCGAGCGCAAAACGGGCCCTCGCCGACGCAACGCTGCTGGCTCACCCGGTGCTCAACGCGCCCATCGCCCTCACTATGGACGCCTCCAACTACGCGGTGGGCGCCGTCCATGAACAATGGGTGGACGGGGTTTGGCAGCCATTCGCTTTTTTCAGCCGGCAGCTCCGGCCGAACGAGTTAAAATACAGCACGTTCGACCGCGAGCTGCTCGGTCTATTCCTGGCCGTTCGCCATATCCGACACCTCCTGGAGGGCTGCCCATTCACGGCTTTCGTCGACCACAAGCCGTTGGTCTACGCAATGGCCAAAGTCACGGAGCCGTGGTCGGCCCGCCAGCAGCGCCACCTCTCCGCCGTGTCAGAATTCACCACGGACATCCGGCACGTCGCCGGCAAAGACAACGCTGTGGCCGACTGTCTTTCTCGGTCCAGCACGAACGCGGTCCACCTCGGCGTGGACTTCGCGCTAATGGCGGCCGACCAGACCACCGACACCTCGGTGCAGGCCCTCCGGGCGGCGGACACGGGCCTCCACCTGGCCGACATCCCCTTCGCGGGCACCGTCCTGCTCTGCGACGTCTCCCAGGGCCAGCCTCGCCCCATCGTGCCCGTTTCCTGGCAGCGCCGCATCTTCGCCTCCATCCACGGCCTTTCTCACCCGGGCCGGAAAGCTTCTCAGAAGCTGGTGTCGGCGCGTTTCGTCTGGCACGGCCTTCGACGGAACGTCCGCGACTGGGCCAATGCCTGCACGGCCTGCCAGCGGGCCAAGGTCCACCGCCACACCCAGGCCCCGCTGGCACATTTCACCGTGCCTGCACGGCATTTCGACCACGTCCACGTGGACCTGGTGGGTCCCCTGCCCCCATCGCGGGGGTTCACCCACCTGCTCACCATGGTGGACAGGACCACCAGGTGGCCGGAGGCTGTGCCCCTCACCTCCACCACCACCGCCGACGTGGCGCAGGCGTTCATCGCCACCTGGGTCGCGCGCTTCGGCGCACCGGCGGACATCTCGTCCGACCGCGGCCCACAGTTCACGTCCGAACTTTGGGGCGCGGTCACCCGCTCGTTGGGGGTCACGCTGCACCGCACAACGGCCTACCAACCCCAAGCCAACGGGTTGTGCGAGCGGTTTCACCGCTCCATGAAGGCCGCACTCATGGCCGGCCTTCAGGACGACGGTTGGACCGACCGGCTGCCGTGGGTCCTTTTGGGCCTCCGCACGGCCCCCAAGGAGGACCTCCGGGCGTCCGCCGCCGAGCTCGTCTACGGCCAGCCGCTCCGCGTCCCGGGCGAGTTCGTGCCCGACGCTACCTGTCCCTGGTCCGCCGCACACCAGCGCTCGGACCTCCAGGAGGCCGCCCGCCGATTTGCCCCCGTGCCAACGTCCCGCCACGGTGGCCCCCAGTCCTACGTCCCCCCGGCGCTTCGCACAGCGGAGTACGTCTTTGTGCGTCATGACGCGCACCGGGGGCCACTCCGGCCGCCGTACGACGGGCCCTTCCGGGTCCTGCGACGGGGCGACAAGTCCTTTGTCGTCGACGTTGGCGGCCGGTCGGACCGGATCTCTGTGGACCGCCTCAAACCGGCGCACATGGACGTCGACCGACCACCACGGTTGGCCCTTCCTCCGCGGCGAGGCCGCCCCCCGTCCACAGTTCCCCCCGCTCGACCACCCACCACCACGTCGGACCCCTCCCCACTACCCTCCAGGGGTCGCTTTGGCTGGGTCATCCGGACCCCCCTTAAATTGACCCTGCCGGTGCAGGTCGATTCTGGAGGGGCGTGTGTAGCGGTTACCGCTGGATGCACACAATCGCCTTGCACTGGCCAGAACACGGCCAGACGCGCCTCTCCCGGGCATGCCCGGACTCACTGTTCCCGGGCACGCCCGAACCTCCCGGGCATGCCCGGTCTCGTCTTTCCCGGGCATGCCCGCTCTCGCCTTTCCATGGCTCGCCCAGAGCGTCCGGGCATGCCCGCTATCGCCTTTCCAGGGCTCGCCCAGAGCGTCCGGGCATGCCCGCTCTCGCCTTTCCAGTGCTCGTCCAGAGCGCCCGGGCACGCCCAGCCTCGACTTGTCAGGCCGCAGCCAAACACGCCCGGGCAGGTCCAGACTCGCCTTTCCAAGGCTCGCCCTTGACACCCGGGCATGCCCGGTATAGCTTTTGCCGGGCAAACTTCCCGACATAAATGTGTATATATATTGCTGCCCGATAAACGGGCTTTTGTCAGAATACCTGAGCTGTTTTGTTTCAATAAAGCAACTCGGACGAATTCCGTCTTTGGTCGCGTCAATTCTTTCGACTCACGTTGGAGCGCAGCTCCTTCAGTAGGGTCAATATACGAAAAAAACTCACCTAACCCCCAAAAAATTGATACAAAAGGTTTTTCAATGGATTCTGGTACCATTGGGCATGCTAAATAACATACTAAAAATCTAGTAACATCTGACTTCCGGAAAGGGGTCATTTTCAAGATGGCGTCCAAGATGGCCGCCGGGAGCTTAAAATGGCCATATCTCAATTATTATTCAACCTAGAAAGGTGGTTTTGGTGTCTAACCCTAGGTTTAAGGGCCCAAGGAATCCAATTGAATCAATAAAATTACCATCAGTTAATTATTTATTGACAAGTCCAAGATGGCATCCAAAGGTGACATCCTGATCCACTAAAATGGCTCTGTCGAATAGTAGTCAACCTAGAGAGATTTTTTCAGTGTGTATACCTAGGTTTAAGGCACCCAGGAAATCATCAAAATTACTTAAATAAGCACAAAGTAATCAGGTAATCCAGTAAGCCAGGTTTACCAGCCCATTAGGCATTTGTTGTCTTATACAGTTAGTCGCTATTCATCGTCATCCTCCGACTCCTCTGGAAGAAACTTGTTATGTGGATTGTCACATTCTTCTTTAGCATGCCCAATGGTACCAGAATCCATTGAAAAACCTTTTGTATCAATTTTTGGGGGGTTCAACCATATATTGACCCCTCTATACTTTTCAGTATCCACGAGACTCCAGAAATTTGTGACAGATTGCCTTAAGTTTCAACTGAATGTCATTTTGAAGGCTGATAATATGGATTTTGTTTATGCATACATGTACCAAATAATATACTTATTCCTTTTGAGATGAAAATAAATTGTTTGTCAGATTATTCAGTCCCCCCCCCCCCCTCCCCAATATAAAATAGTCTGTCCCTTGCCATAACCTCTCAAGCTTTGTACAAACCTTTGTCTGTAATGATCACTGAATACTGTGGACTGGAGTCACAGGTGGCAGTGGTGTAGACACATTACACTCTTATCTCCAATCTGAAACACACACTTGGTTCATTAGCTGGTGAGTCGGAGGATGACGATGAATAGCGACTAACTGTATAAGACAACAAATGCCTAATGGGCTGGTAAACCTGGCTTACTGGATTACCTGATTACTTTGTGCTTATTTAAGTAATTCTGATGATTTCCTGGGTGCCTTAAACCTAGGTATACACACTGAAAATATCTCTCTAGGTTGACTACTATTCGACAGAGCCATTTTAGTGGATCAGGATGTCACCTTGGGATGCCATCTTGGACTTGTCAATAAATAATTAACTGATGGTAATTTTATTGATTCAATTGGATTCCTTGGGCCCTAAAACCTAGGGTTAGACACCAAAACCACCTTTCTAGGTTGAATAATAATTGAGATATGGCCATTTTAAGCTCCCGGCGGCCATCTTGGACGCCATCTTGAAAATGACCTCTTTCCGGAAGTCAGATGTTACTAGATTTTTAGTATGTTATTTAGCATGCCCAATGGTACCAGAATCCATTGAAAAACCTTTTGTATCAATTTTTTGGGGGTTCAACCATATATTGACCCCTCTACTAGTGCCAGATGTGCTTATATCTTTTTATGCCTCCGCTGACAAAGTCGCCGGAGGCATTACGTTTTAGGGTTGTCCGTCCGTCTGTCCTTCCGTCCGTCCGTCCGTCTGGGCTAAACCTCGTTTTTCTCAGCAACCATATAATCCAATTGAGACGAAACTTTCAAGGTAGGAGTGACACCCATGCAGAATGTTTATATGATAATTGTGACGTCATATGTCACGTGGTATGGCAGCCATCTTGGATTAAAAGCAAATAATTAAAATAATATTTCTCGGAAACCGCTGAATGGAAAAATTTGAAACTTGGCACATTGTCAAGTACTCCCAATGGGGAACAAAAGCATGATAATGATGACATCATAGGTGTAGTGGTATACCATCCAAAAATGTTTTAATCGAATTCCTTATTCTAAAAATCAGAAATTGCATGCACATGATCTCTGACCCATTTGTGTTGAAATATTAAATTTATGACATCATAGGTCACATAGTTTGGCAGCCATTTTGGATTGAAAGAAAATATTGAATAATTATATCTCTGAAACCGCTCACCCTATCAATGCAAAATTTTACAAATATCATCTAACAGCACTGTTGCATATAGTTTGAAAATGATGATGTAATAGGCCACGTGGCTTGGCAGCCATCTTGGATAGAAAAACGAACCTATCCGATCAACACGAAACTTCCACTGTGGGACTATGCGGAGGCCTATTGGTGACACAGTCACATTGTTCTCGTTTATTTATTAGACATCATACGGATGTAAATGAACACTTGTTTTACTCTGCGCGCTGTGCACATCACATGCATCGAATTTCACCTTGTATTTATTGTTATTTAGAAAAACGTTTCTGTACACCGCCCTGGAGGCTCGGTTTGCTAGCCACCGTCTACAATTCCAATAGAAGAGACATAATTACTCTTTTATGGAAAATGTTTTTCGAGCTTGTTTTATCTAAAAAAATAGACCGTAGTGCACACATATTCATGTTAAAAGATTGGCCTTTAAAACCTACCCTTATGAAGGGGACAGACATACACAAAAATACACAAACTGACATTGTGTTTTATATGGTAGATTTAATTTTTAAAACCACTTTTTAGGGAGTATGGGAATCTTGACGCAGGTTGCTCTATCTACTAAGTTCTGATGTGACATCCTTAAAAGTAATATGGCAAAATATCCTTATAAAACAATAGTTGTTGTGCATCCTGCTTATGGTCATTTACCAGTGTGGGTAATATGGGAAGCACTACCTTTTTGTGCTTCATGTGTGCAGCTGGTTGCTACCACCTCAGTCTCTGAACGCTTATTATCTGCCGACCAAGAACCACATGGGTGAGCAGCATGGCAGGAGAGTGGCAGTTCCAATGTTCCAAGACTTTCATTGGTAACACTCATGTTGTAATGTACAGTCGGAAGTACCTTCCTGTCATCGGTCCGGTTGGAGGAATGATTCTACCTTTTCTATTCCTTCACTGACTTAACTAAATTGATTTGTTTATACAAAAGCTTCCATGTAACATCCGCTTTTGAACACATCATACATGTGATTGTGTAATAATAGCATCCTATTTGAGGGGTAATGTGGATACGCAGAGGCAGGTTTACGGCTGAGCATACCTCTGTTGCTTGTTGAGACACTTTTACGGTACAAACATATTGTGGTAGTGTGGCATACTTACATGTGTGCATATTTTATTTACTCACGATTAATGCAGAACCCTTGTTTTGTGCATTCTGTTACTGACTATATTGCATGGAATACCTGCTACCCTCCCCCCTCCCCCACCACAGTGTTCCCTGCTGGAATCCTGCAGCCTACGCTCTTTGACCCCAACTTCCCACAGTAAGTGATTTACCACATGTATACGCCTCATTCCTCCCCCCCCGCCCGCCCCCCCTCCCACTCCCACATTAATGCTACTCTCATTAAAAGGAATACAGTAGTTTATATTAAAACTAGAGCAATGTGACTGCATTGCCAATATGCCTCCGCATAGTCCCTGCCCGTGACAACGTGTAGATGCCCTCATTAACGGTCCTAAAAAAACAAGTTTGATTTAAATCCCTTTAGCTGTTCTCAAATATCACATTTTTACCAGACATGACAGGTTTCACATCAATCGGGGAAGCGGTTTCGGAGAAGGTTTTTTTAAATATATATCGGCTTTCAAGCTAATATGGCTGCCAAACCACGTGGCATATGACATCATAAATGTACACTCTGCATATGTATGGGTAGTAGATCAAGTTTGTGAAGTTTTGTGTTGATCAGATAAGGTTCGTTTCTTTATCCAAGATGGCTGCCAAACCACGTGACCTACACCGCCATCATTTTCGAACTATATGCAGCAATGGAGTTAAATACCGTTAGTAAAGTTTTACATTGATAGGGTGAGCAGTTTCTGAGATATAATTATTTAATCTTTTCCTTCAATCCAAAATGGCTGCCACACCCTGTGACCGTTGACGTTTTTGTGATCAACTTCGAATCACCATGCCTAGTCGATGACGCACGCACGTAGTTTCAAGTCGGGTTTGGGAGAAGTTGTTTTTTTGTATTTAACTTCATCTGAACTTTGTTTGTTTGTCCCGTTTCAAATCTTTGAGCCGTTCGTCTTCTATGTTCCATACATCCTATAGAGCTGAAATTTGGCCCACGGTCCTCTTTTAGGGTACATTTTTATCAATAAAAATTTAATTGTAAAAAATTTTTTTTTTTTAATTGGTTTAAAACTTTTTAAAAAAAGAAGTGTGTAGCCCTAAAACATGTTTTTTCGTTTACCTGTTAAGGTTTTAGGTTGAATCCAATATGGCTGCCAAACCATGTGACCTATGATGTCATAAATTTAACATTTGAATACAAATGGGTCATCGTTCATGTGCATGCCATTTACATTTTTTCCGATAAGGCATTCAATTAAAACATTTATGGCTGGTATACCACTTCGCCAATGATGTTTCCATTATCATGCTTTTGCTCCCCATTGGGAGTTTGATACCTCATAAACTGACAATGTGCCAAGTTTCAAATTGTGGTCCATTTGTAAGTCCCTTACCTCGTAACCTGACACTGTGCCAAGTTTCAAATTTTTCCATTCAGCGGTTTCCTATTTAAAAAAAATATATTTGCGTTTAATCCAAGATGGCTGCCATACCATGTGACCTATGATGTCACAATTTTGATAATTACTACGTGGCATATTTTATGGAATTGCTGCATACCCAAGTTCATTTTACTTGGGTATCCCTCCTATCCTGAAAATTTCATATCAATCGGACATGTAGTTGCTGAGAAAAACGAGGTTTAGCCCGTACGGACAGACGGACGGACGGACAACCCGAAAACATAATGCCTCCGTCCACCTTCGGGGGTGGAGGCATAAACAAAGTCGTTTCATATATGAAGACATACTACTGTGTAGGTAACTCAAACCCTTGAAACAGCATCAGGGTATCCATGACAAGTCCTGAACATTTTTGTGGCTGAAGAACCAATCATGGACAGATTAGAACTCCATTGCAGGATGTGAATATTGTTCTGAGAAGCCGTTGGAATCGAACCCACAGCAGAGGGCAAGGCACGTTTTTCTTCTAAATTTTATGATTTCCAAAATGTTTTTAATTGGAAATTAATTCGCTTGTCATTTATCAATTCCCTCGTATATGCTTCATTCTTATTTTGTCTTAATTAAACCTCCTGCTGGTTCTTTCATAGTGAAATTTTGCATCAATAATGGGAATAAAAAGTGTGCGGAGTTGACATAATATTTTAACCTTGGCCTAATTTTAAGGCCATGACCTAATTATAGACATTTTAACATTTTTCACCATAACGTGACTAAAGTTTGTCCGATCGGAACGAAATTTCCCTCAGAACGAAACACATATTGAAGAAAGATGTTGAGGCATTTGATAAATGCTTTGTGGGGCTGCGTGCTTACAGATCAATGAATTATGGAGCAATCGGGACGATCATTGGACACGAGCTTACTCACGGATACGACGACTGGGGTGAGGCAGGCGTGGAACACCAGCTTGGTGTAGGCTGTGCCATTTATGAAGTGTCATGGACCAACCGTTACATAGTATGGAGTAAGGATGTAAAGTTGTGCGTTCAAACTTGGATTTCGATTCTCTGGAAATTGAGTCTCAGAATAATTACAGTACCATGCAAATAGAACTCAGTGACCTTGATTTTGTGTGGTTTGACCTCGGTGCACAGTTTGTGGTCCATTTGTAAGTCCCTTACCTCATAACTTAATATAAAATGTTGTGGGCAAAGCAGTGCCACCCTCATCCACCTATCCAAATAAGGAGAATACATTAAGTGCAACACCAATATATTGTGACGGTTGTTAGCCCGGTGAGGACTTTGTGCACCTCCTGGGAGAATAAAGCACATACACGTAGGATTAAGGTTAGTTATATCATAGTGTTATGTTTGGCAAATAAGTTATATCATGTACTGTACATGGGGATAGATTGGCGTTGGGAATGTGAGTTAGAATAGGTTTATGTTCTTTCATCTTCTCTATCTTCTACATCTCGCACCATCTTGCACCAAACGCACAACTCACACGGACCTCAACGTGCCTCTTCCTTTAGCGGAGAAATTAGGGTGAGCCTAACACAATCAGTTTGAGTCAGTGAGGGTACGCAACAGCTGTGTACCAATTCCTCCCTCCCCGTTCCCAGGAAAGGGATCACTACGGTGAAGCTCTGACAATCAGTCACAACAGTTGCGCTGCAAAGTGCCGAATGAACGAAGCTTGAGAACGCTTCACCCTCTGCCTTCTCTCTCCGCAACTTTTTCCACACCGACATTGCCTTTTCTTCTACACTTTCCTACTTACTTTTCTTGACAAACTTCCCACCTTTCTGACGCTTTTCATTTCCTTATTTTTGGTCTGTTTGTGGCTTTTTCATACGGCACGATCTAGCCCCCGGCGCGCCTTCCACGAACCCCTGTTACCGGCAAACTGCTGGAAGTTACTGCCTTCCCTTGCACCTCAACATGAGATACTGCAGACATGTACACCATCACATTTGGCCAGAGATTCCAGCAACCACCAAACAATCGGGCACTGTTGGAATGGAAGAAGCTGTCCAAGAGGAGGTGTGTTGGAGGCAAGCCCGAACCGTTGAGTGGTGGGTAATTGCAGCCTCAACCTGGGTTGAAAAAGGTGTGTCGGTGCATAGAAAACCACACACTTCATCTCTCACACTCTCACTTCCTAACCCCTCTTCCCGCACTCTCTCTGTTCTTCCTCTGGGTGTCTGGATACATTTTTAACGTAAAGGTGTTAAGTCATTGTAATAAGGCTTCCGAGGGTGGAAATTATCATGTAGGGGACAAAGAAAACGTGCGTGCCTGTAAATCGATTCATATTTATTGCGTTACCCATCCTGCCATTTCCCCATTTGAATGCCCCAACTTGCATTCCTCCCGCCAATTTCCCACTCTATATTAAATTAAAGAAGAGTTGATTTTGTCTCTTGCCTTATCCTGCTTGGGTTTGGTTCTTTGATAGCGTTTCTGGGAATAGTTAGCTCAATTGACCAATTGGCCCATTGGATAACAACAGTGTGACGAGTAACATTGGTTCGTTCGGCCAACTATTAGCCGCTACACAGCCATAGGCACAGTTCCCCATCTGCTTCATTAATCCCACAGGTACGGTAAACTGACCCTGGGCCTGAAGATCGGGCCAGAGGTGAGTACTGTAGATGGCGTCCATAGTCTTTTAATAGACTCGTTGGGTTTTGGAGTTATCTGACCCATGACCATTACAGTGGTGTGGTGGGGGATTTGCAACTCAACGACGACCATCCTACTATAATTCACCAAATGTCCATCCATCCGTCTGTCTGTCCGTCCGTCCATTCCCAGGTACCGCAAAAATGGCTGATCCGATCGCAACGAAATTTTGGGTTGGTAATCCTGGGACCCCCTGGAGTAAAATAGGCTATATTGTTTTTCCAATTTCAGCTTTGGTCTCCAGCATTTTCAGGTTTGAACTCCCGCCGAACGTTATTGTCCCGGGTACCGCAAAAACGGCTGCACCGATCGCAACGATACACCTCCATGCCCGTGGGATTCCCACGGGTGACCCCACGAGTAACAATAAATTTCTACACACAGCCACATCCTTTACAAAAATCTATCTTGAGATATCCTGAGCTGATCAACAAACTTCTTTCAAGTTCCATGAAAAATCATAGGATTTGTTAACAGTTTGAACTGCTGGTTGGATTTGAGATTATTAGAGGAAATCAGCAGGCGGTTGATCAAGGTGTGCTAAGCACTGTGGGAAGCAAGGAGAAGCTGATGTTTCCGGCGTTAACTCTTTAACAGAGGAAAAGGGCAATTTTTATTCCTTGGAAATTGAGATTCCCTCGAAACCTCGTTGCCATCGTATTGCAAATAAAACCCAGCTAACTCACTAATGATCTTGGTCAAGCCTGCCTCACATGATTTGGCCTCGGTGCACATTGAGGGCAACCCAGGTGTTTTACTTAGTTAGTTAATTACTTTCTTTTTTTTATTGTTTCCAGGTGGTCAGTATGACCGGCATGGAAACCTGGCACAATGGTGGACTGAGGAGTCCTATACACATTTCCTGAGAAAAGCCAACTGTGTGGTCAACTTGTTTGCAAACTTTTCTATCAATGAGCACCACGTGAGTCCAGAAACATCAGCGTAACACCCACGACAGATACATTTTACGTCACTGAGGTCATTCGGCCTTGTGAATCCCGGGCGATTCGCTTCTATGTTGCTGGAGCAAAAGCCTCGGCCTAAAGCATACCCCAAAGACCCCACAAAACACCTGGGATTTATGGCAGTGTTGGCATCATTGGGAAGACATGTTAATTGCCTGGGATGTCCATGGCCAAACTACCTCGGTGTCTGTCTGGCATAAATGACATATTCCAATTTTTCAACATTTCATCAACAAACGACTGACTATTGTTCCTTGAACATTGTTGTCACCCACAGGTGAATGGGCAGCTTACCTTGGGCGAGAACATCGCAGACATGGGAGGCCTCAAGTTGGCCTACTACGTATGATGTCTTTTGTATTTTTACTGATGGGTACAGTGTGAGTGGCAGTTGATCCTATGATAGTTCTTCAACTTGATTCCAACACGTGATCCATCAAAACCCCCAACTCAATTCTGATGCACACGGTTCTTTGTTGGGAAGTCGCAGAATCGGCACACACAACAACAAAAACATTTCACCAACAAAACCCAAATGTGATTATCTATCTATAATTCCAGTAATCTCTGTACGTTTGTACGTTTGTACGTCTGTACGTCTGTACGTCTGTACGTCTGTTTGTCTGTGACCGCTGTTTCTCGACAACCACGGGTCCGATATACTTTTAACTTGCCAGGTATATTGCTGGGGACCCGAGGATGTGCCTTTTCAAGGTTTCATATTAATCGGACAATTACTTACCGAGCTATGTCCAAAAAACGATTCAACCAATCAGAGAGCAGCGAACTATCGCGTGTGCCGAACGTGGCGGACACACTCTGCCTCGGATGGCACATTTGAGAGCGTATTCATTTATTTCACGTTTGCAAACTATGTTGGCGCTATGTTGGCGTTAAACGATGTTTTAAAACTAATAAAAACGAATTTGCGATTCATTCGCTTTCCTGCGCGTTTGTGCACGCGATGGCGATTTCTTTACCAAACTCCGGAAGCCGTTCGCTTTGGACCAAACCATTTCATGTAAATAGAGGGGGGGGATATAATTTTAGATATAGATATAGTACGGGCAATGCCCTAGTGTATACAATGATAATAATTACAACTAAAAGCATCTGAAAATGCAAAACATGTCCACGTATGCTTTGTATTCATACTTCTTCCGTATCCTAAACATAACGAAAACAGCTAAAAAAAATTGCAAAACTATTGACGATTTAGGTGAATTTGACCTTTTGAGCGCAAATGCAATAGGCTTCAGTGACCCAAAAATCATCATTTCAGTTTATTGGGATCGTCAAACACTGGACAAGGCAGTCTGAAGACTGATATTTGTCAAGTTTACAATAATAAAACAGTGTTTCATGAAACTTACTATCTACCATATAAAACACAATGTATATTTGTGTGCTTGTGTATTTGTTTGTGTGATTTTTTATTTACAATATTTACAATATTTTACATTATTTTTTTATACATACACTATTTTTATACAATACTTACAATATTTTATTTATTACAATATTTATTTTATTTACAATATTTATTACAATATATATTATTGTATTTTATATATATATATACATATATATATATATATATATATATATATATATATTATACAATATATATATATATATATATATATATATATATATATATATATATATATTATACAATATATATATTGGATATATATATTGGATATACAGACTTGGCATTTAATATGGAATATTATTTTTTTCTTGACTTGGGTTTACTTTCTTAACTCAGTATATCAATCTGGTGAGTTTCTTTTACACTTTGATGATTTATTTGTTAAAAGAACCATGTCACTGATTGTCTGTCGCAGCAAGAAGTCAGCAATAGGATTATACCACAGGTGGCGTGGCAAAATGTACGGACAGGTGCATTTGATGATTGGCTTCACAGTCGGGTATACAAGGGTTGTTGCGTTCTGTATTAGTGGAAAACAACTGCTGCACGTCTCCAAAAGTTATTGCCGCTTCCTCTGGAGATGGTCCGTCAACTCGACAATGCTGTTTGTCATGGAGTAGTGGCTTTACGAAATTACGGCATGAAACAGCGTGCTATTGCTCGGCAGTATGGCACCACTCAAGGTCAGGTGTCAAAGATCGTGAAACGAAATGCTCAGAGGGGTGTCCCTACTCCAATACCGAGGCCAGGACGTCCCCGCAGAACCACAAGGAGGGATGATCGCCAGCTGCACCGGTTAGTCCGCAATGGCCGAACCAAGTCAGCTAATCGACTTAGGGCTGAGTGGCAGCAACTGACAAATGTGCCTGTATCCCGAAGGCTAGTCAACCAAAGACTGGTTCAAGCAGGCTATCGTGCCAGGTGTCCCCTGAGAAAGCCACGCCTGACCAGACAACAACGCCAGTGCCGATTGCAGTGGGCCAGAGAGCACCATCAATGGCAGCCAGGACACTGGAATCACGTGATCTTCAGTGACGAGTCTAGATTTCTGGTCTATCGTCAAGATGGCCGCGTCCGACTGCGCAGACAAGTGCATGAAGCCTACAACAAAGATTGTATAGTGCCAAGAGTCCAAGCTGGAGGTGGTGGGGTGACTGTTTGGGCTGCTTTTCATGCAGGGGGCAAAACTGACCTGGTTGTTCTGAATGGAAACCTGAACCAGTTCAAGTACAGGGCCATTCTGGAAGAAACATTGCTTCCATTTGCTCGTGCAGCCTTTCGAGGAAACTTTGTCTTCCAAGATGACAATGCACGGCCTCATCGTGCTCGCATGATCCAACACTTTCTTGCTGACCGTGGTGTAGAGCATATGGAGTGGCCTGCCATGTCCTCGGATATGAATCCGATAGAGAACGTGTGGGCAGAATTAACGCGTCAAATCGACAACTTGGACCAGCAGCCTGCCTCTGTGCGTGAATTGCAGCAGACTATTGTCACTGCATGGCAAGCGATTCCTGTCCAAACCTTGGCAAATCTCGTGAACAGCATGCCTCGACGTGTACGTGCTCTCCTGAATGCTCGTGGGGGTTACACGAAGTATTGAACTGTAATTTTACTGTCCGTAATCCCAGTCGTAATTTAACTTTTGTTTTTGTTTAAAAAATTTTTGGCTAATGTGCAAAATAAAGAGATACTTCTGGAAAACGTACAGAAGTTTAACACAGTACTGTCCATGAATTGAGTTCGATATCAGTATACATCACTTTCAAGGATCAATTTATTTGTTTCGAAATGTCAAATGTGCTTTTTGTTTCTTTTAAAGGTCACATTAACAAAATCAAGAATAATTTCAACATAATTCCAATGAACTTTTGGTTCTAAGACATCTTGAAAAGTAAGTTCACCCCCACAAGAAAAAAATTCCATATTAAATGCCAAGTCTGTATATATATTGGATTATAGAATATATATTATAAATATCAACAATATTCCAATATTTATTAGAATATTTCCAATATATTTATTACAATATTTATTATTGTATTATATATATACAGTATATATATATATATATTATACAATATATATATATATATTTTTTTTTTTTTTAAATATATATATTGTATATATATATTGGATTATAGAATATATATTATAAATATCAACAATATTCCAATATTTATTAGAATATTTACAATATATTTATTACAATATATATATATATATATATATATATATATAGTTGATATCGCGATGTTCACTGTTTATAAACAAACCCACCATATCCGCGCATGCGCAGCAGCCTGGTTGGCAAAAGCGCAGTGTTTTCGTTTTGCACAATGGCGTCGCTCAACACACATGTGATCGTTTCAGAGTATTTTAATAGTCTTGACACTCTTGCAAAATCTCGGCACAAATCGAAGTTGAGTTATAGGAATGGTGAGGATATTCTTCCAGATCCATTTGCATTGAAAGGATGGCAAAACAATCCATCTTGCTGGCCAGATTTGAACTACGGCGACGTGGACACGTACTTGATCGACACACCGGGTATCTACACAAGGGAGTCACTGAAGGCATTCAGGGAGGCATACAATTTTTTTTTAAGTGGTCATGTGAAGCCACTGTGGTATCATGCGATCGGGAATGATGTACCATTCTGCCTTATCAAAGGCAAAGTCATACCATCACACGTCTCAACAACAAACCTCATGAGGCCTGGGTGTGTGTGGGGAAGAAGGAAGAACTGCCACTGCCACTCTGCCACTAGAACTGCCACTTTAAAACTGCTGGCAGTGATGACCGGTTTACTCGCACCCACTTTTGATACAACCCCACTTTTGATACAACCCCACTTTTGATACAACCCCACTTTTGATACAACCTCACTTTCATTGGACATGCTTTGACACAACCCCCTTGGATACAACCCCGATACACACACACACACACACACACACACACACACACACACACACACACACACACACACACACACATTCCCCCTTCCCCCTACCCCCACCCACATACACACACATACACACACACACACATACACATACACACATCCACACACACACACACATTCCCCCTCCCCCCACATGCACACCCCTCCACACATACACACACACACACACCCACACACACATCCACACATGTCAATCCATGCACTGATTGCAGAAAAAGCCATTTTAAAAAGAAAATTAACCTGAAATTGCAGAGACAGAATTGTTTATTTTATCTGAGAAGCCAAACGATTCTTCTTCTTCTTTAGTTTCTCACAACTTTGTGTGAAATGCGATCTAGTTAAAAAAAGTCAGAATTTGACCAAATCTGTTTCATTCGTTTGTTAATATACCTTACCTATTGAAAAATCTTCAATTGGAATTTCATTTGAGGTTGAAATGACCGCGGGAGATCGTGTGATAGTGATCACGTCCTGGAAGGACAAAATGGTGCGTTTCTGCTTCTTTAGTTGCTCACAACTTTGTGTCGAATGCGATCATGTTAAAAAAAAGTCAGAATTTGACCAAATCTGTATATTTCGTTTGTTAATATACCTCACCGATTGACAAATCTTCAATTGGAATTTCATTTGACGTTGAAATGACCGCGGGAGATCGTGTGATAGTGATCACGTCCTGGAGGACAAAATAGTGCGTTTCTTCTTCTTTCAACAATAAAGACTTATAATTATAGCTTCGAGACCGTACATGGAGAGTGGCTCTGGAATTCTATAGAAACTTATTCCCGAGTTCTTTTCAAATCTATTTGTGCAATTAACAACACAGCAGCTCACAGGCATTGTCCTTGAAATGGTGTCACGTCAATGATCGTAAAACTTCACCACTTAGAGACGGCCAGCATGGTTGGTGTTTTGCCAACCAAAACAAAGAGCGCTGTCACGTGATCGGGTACGTGACGTCACGGTTTAACATCGCTATACATACAACAAAAAAAACAACATGCATTTTAAAGGCCATTTTCCCTGCGAGAGCAGGGGTTAGCCTTGCGGTCCCCATGACAATCTTCTCCATTTTGTCCTATTTTCTGCATCTCTCCTTGTTAACCCCCTTGCCCGCATTTCTTCATCCACCATCTTTAGCCAAGTCTTTCCCAGTCTTCCCCGTCCTCTACTTCCTTCTACATTCATTTCCATCACTCTTCTCAACCAGTCACTTTCATCCTTCCTCAACACATGACCAAACCATCTCAACCTGTTCCTCTTCACAGCATCAATCACAGGCTCTATTCCCATCATCTTTCGCAATTCATCATTTGTCTTCCTCTCTCTCAACGATACTCCTCAGATCCATCGAACCATTCGCATTTCCACCCTTTCCAGTCTTCATTGCTGCTATACGTTCATTACCCATGTCTCGCTCCCATAAGTCATAACACTTCTCACGCATGCAGCATACACCTTTCCCTTCAGCTTCAACGACACTCCCCTCCTCATCAGCACGCCACTCAGTTCCCGAAACTTCTTCCATGCACATCTCACTCTAGCAACCGTTGCCGAGTCTGATCCACCTTCTCCATTCAGCATGTCTCCGAGGTAGCAAAGTGTTTTCACACCTTCCAGCTTCACACCGTCTCCAAGATCCAACTTAACATTTCCTCCATCTGCAGCTCCCTCTGTGCACACCTTACATTTGAATGTAGCTGCCACACTGGTTAATGACCCTCTCAGACCACTACATTTTTGATGAACCCACTCAGCGCACATTGTACATTGAATGGAGTTCACTCCGACACCCTTCCTGCACACAGCACAGGGCCACTTCCCAGTTCTTTCCACCTCACCACATGCTTTACGACTTGCCATCACCTTCGTCTTTCCGATATTCACCTTCAGACCTTTTGTCTCCATACATTCCTTCCACTTGTTCATCTTTTCCTTCAGTCCATCCATACTTTCCACAATCAACATCAGATCATCTGCATACAACAACTCCCACGGTAAACCCTCCTTTACGTTCTGAGCCAGCACCTCCATCACAGCTACAAATAATAGTGGACTTAGTAACGACCCCTGATGCACTCCCACCTTCACCTCAAACTCACCACTGTTCCCATCCTTTGTCCTTACAGCTGTGCGCGCTCTTTTGTACATTGCCATCATGACTCTGATCAACCATTCCTCCACTCCTAAACTTACTCAATGCCCATGTCAATACTTTGCGTGGAACCCTATCGAATGCTTTCTCCAGATCAACAAACCCAAGAAACAACTTCTTCCTCTTCTCCATGTATTTCTCCTGCAACTGCCTCACAATGAAAAGCACATCTGTCATTCCTCTTCCTGGCATAAATCCAAACTGCATTTCGTCGATCTTCACTTTCTTCCTTATCCTCCTCTCCAACACCCTTTCCAATACCTTCATTCCATGCTCCAATCACTTTATCGCTCGGTACGAACCACACTCCAGAGGGTCACCTTTCCCCTTGTATATAGGGACGAGGGTACTCAGTTCCCAATCCACTGGAATGTGGCCTTCTTTCACCACCAGATTACAGATCTCTGTCATTCTCTTCACACCCCAACTTCCTGCTGCCTTCAACATATCTCCCACAACTCCCGTCGGCCCTCCCGCTTTTCTACTCTTCATTGCTTTTATCGCTTCCTCAACTTCCTTCTCAGTTATCTTCTCTGCCGGTCCTAAAACTGGGTTACTCTCTATGTTGCCATCCCATTCATTCTCTGTATTCAACAGCATTTCCATATATATTTTCCATCTTCCTTTAATTCCATCTGGGTCCACAACGATTTGTCCCACTTCATCCTTCAAGCAACTCACCCCCATCACATCACACCTCTCTTTCGCTATCTGCTTTGCAATCCTGAATACTGCTCTCTGACCCTCTTCCGAATCCAAGCGTTCTCCGAACGTTTTCCTACATGCCTGCTGCGCCTTTGCTACCTCTTTCTTTGCAGCCTTCTTGGCTGCCTTATAACTTTCATGCTCTGCTGTTTCTGCTCCTGTACCCTTCGCCTTCTGCCACTCCTTGACCTTCTTCCTCTTCTCGTCAATCCTCTTTCCAACTTCATCATCCCACCACCATGTTTCCGAGTGCCTCGGTGGTCCTTTTGTCCATCCACATACCTCACCAACGGCTCCGAACAGACGAGCTTTCTTTGACATCCAACCACTTTCAAGCTCAACCACATCATCCTCTACCCTACTCAGCCTCTCTTTTAATGCCTCCCTTACTGTCACCTCTTTCAACCTCCACAACTTCATTCTCGGTTGGTACTTCACCCACCGAGCTCTCCTCGCACCTTTCACCCTTATGTCGCAGACAACCAAGTGGTGATGTGAAACAGCCTCCTCCCCCGGGATCACCTTTGTGTCCCGGAGGTGCCCCCTATCTCCCGCCTACGCACCATTAGGTAGTCGACGGTTGTCGTCGACCCACCTGACGTGTATGGAACAAGCTTATTATCCTCTTTCTGGAACTGAGTATTACAAATCAACAAATCAGCTCCATCAGCAAATTCCAAAATCCTTTCACCTTCTCCATTTCTCACACCATATCCGTAACCCCCATGAACTCCCTCAAAACTATCCATACTCCTTCCCACATGTCCATTTAGGTCTCCTCCTACCACAACAACTTCCTCATCTTTCACGTTTTCCATCAGCTTCTCTATCGCACACCAGAACTTGTCCTTCTCTTCATCGCTCTGAATAACCTGCGGAGCATATCCGGAGACGACGTTCACCAAGAGCTTTCCAATCATCATTTTCACCATCATCAACCTATCACTCTCTCTGGTCACACTCACCACACTGTCTACAAACTCCTCAGAAAACAGGTCACCAACACCATTCACGCCCTCCAGGCACCCTTGCCACACAAACTTGTATTTCTGTCCCTGCCTACCCTTCACCATTCTCAGACCACTTCCCTTCCATCTCGTCTCTTGCACACAACATATGTCCACTCTTCTTCTGACCAATACTTCCACCACTTCTCCTGATCTCCCTGTCATTGTCCCTACATTCCATGTCCCAAACCTCAGAAACCGATCTCCACTTTGGGCTGTACCCTGCTCATATGTAGTTGTAATTGTCATGGTTCTCTTTTTGAGGCAATGTTTTCATGGCCGGATGCCCTTCCTGACGCCAACCCTCTTATTCGCCTCTTACGACACGCAGGGATACGGTGTACCTATTCTAATCCAGGGTACACACTGGGAATAGTTGATATATATATATCAATTTTCGTCGTCATAGGTGGCATCCTATGACGGTGCCACGTTGAACGTCACTGAGCTCTTCAGTACGGCCCATTCTACTGCTAATGTCTGTCTATGGAGATTGCATGGCTGTGTGCTTGATTATACAGACTTGGCATTTAATATGGAATTTTTTTTTTGTGGTGGTGAACTTACTTTTCAAGATGACTTAGAACCAAAAGTTCATTGGAATTATGTTGAAATTATTCTAGATTTTGTTAATGTGACCTTTAAAAGAAACAAAAACCACATTTGACATTTCGAAGCAAATAAATTGATCCTTGAAAGTGATGTAAACTGATATCGAACTCAATTCACGGACAGTACTGTGTTAAACTTCTGTACGTTTTCCAGAAGTATCTCTTTATTTTGCACATTAGCCAAAATAAATTTCAACAAATACAAAAGCTAAATTATGACTTGGGTTACGGACAGTAAAATTACAGTTCAGTACTTCGTGTAACCCCCACGAGCATTCAGGAGAGCACGTACACGTCGAGGCATGCTGTTCACGAGATTTGCCAAGATTTGGACAGGAATCGCTTGCCATGCAGTGACAATAGTCTGCTGCAATTCACGCACAGAGGTCGACTGCTGGTCCAAGTTGTCCATTTGACGCGTTAATTCTGCCCACAAGTTCTCTATCGGATTCATATCCGGGGACATGGCAGGCCACTCCATATGCTCTACACCATGGGCAGCAAGAAAGTGTTGGATCATGCAAGCACGATGAGGCCGTGCATTGTCATCTTGGAAGACAAAGTTTCCTCGAAAGGCTGCATGAGCAAATGGAAGCAATGTTTCTTCCAGAATGACCCTGTACTTGAACTGGTTCAGGTTTCCATTCAGAACAACCAGGTCAGTTTTGCCCCCTGCATGAAAAGCAGCCCAAACGGTCACCCCACCACCTCCAGCTTGGACTCTTGGCACTACACAATCTTAGATGTGGGCTTCATGCACTTGTCTGCGCACTCGGACGCGGCCATCTTGACGATAGACCGGAAATCTAGACTCGTCACTGAAGGTCACGTGATTCCAGTGTCCTGGCTGCCATTGACGGTGCTCTCTGGCCCACTGCAATCGGCGCTGGCTGTGTTGTCTGGTCAGGCGTGGCTTTCTCGGGGGACGCCTGGCACGATAGCCTGCTTGAACCAGTCGTTGGTTGACTAGCCTTCTGGATACAGGCACATTTGTCAGTTGCTGCCACTTAGCCCTAAGCCGATTAGCTGACTTGGTACGGCCATTGCAGACTAACCGGTGCAGCTGGCGATCATCTCTCCTTGTGGTTCTGCGTGGACGTCCTGGCCTCGGTATTGGAGTAGGACCACCCCTCTGAGCATTTCGTTTCAGGATCTTTGACACCTGACCTTGAGTGATGCCACACTGCCGAGCAATAGCACGCTGTTTCATGCCAGAATTTCGTAAAGCCAACACTCCATGACAAACAGCATTGTCAAGTTGACAGACCATCTCCAGAGGAAGCAACAACTTTTGTAGACGTGCAGCAGTTGTTTTCCACTAATACAGAACGCAACAACCCTTATATACCCGATTGTGAAGCCAATCGTCAAATGTACCTGTCCTTACATTTTGTCACGCCACCTGTGATATAATCCTGTTATTGACTTCTTGCTGCGACAGACAATCAGTGACATGGTTCTTTCAACAAAGACATCACCGAAGGGTAAAAGAAACTCACCAGATTGATATACTGAGTTCAGAAAGTAAACCCAAGTCAAGAAAAAAAAAATATTCCATATTAAATGCCAAGTCTGTATATAGGATATATATATATTGGATTATAGAATATATATTATAAATATCAACAATATTACAATATTTATTGCAATATTTACAATATATTTATTACAATATTTATTTATTTACTTACAATACAATATTTATTTACAATACTGTATTTATTTACAAAAATATTACAATATTTATTTATTTACTTACAATACAATATTTATTTACAATATTTATTTTATAAATACTTAAATTTTTTTTTTTTTTTTACAATAATTTATTTAATATTTATATTAATTATTATTAATTAATAATTATTTATTTCAATATTTATTTACAATATTTATTTTATAAATACTTAAATTTTTTTTTTTTTTTACAAAAATATTACAATAATTATTTATTTACTTACAATACAATATTTTTTTGCAATATTGTATTTATTTACAAAAATATTACAATATTTATTTATTTACTTACAAAACAATATTTATTTACAATATTTATTTTATAAATACTTAAATATTTTTTAGTCCCCCTTCATTAGGGTAGGTTTTAAAGGCTTTGAGTTGCGCTTTAGGAGGGATTTGAGTGGGGTTTTAATGGGCAATCTTTGAACACGACTGTGTGTCCACCAGTTAAAAGACCGAAAAGACTCTGATGACCCAAAATACCCCCAAAGAACCAAAAGACCCATCATACCCCGATGATCCAAACGACCCAGATGATCCAAAAAGACCCCAAGGACCCAGAAGTGCCTAAGGACTCTGAAGACCCAAAACACCCTTAGGACCCAAAATACCCCAAAGACCCTGAAAGACCTCAAATATCCAAAAGGGGCCCCAAGGACCCAGAAGATCCAAAAGACCAGAGGATGCAAAATACCCAAATGACCTCGAAGACCCAAATGACCCAGAGGATCCAAAAAAAACCCCAAGGATCCAGAAGACCCCAAGGACTCTGAACACCCCAAAGACCCAAAAGACTGAAAAGACCCTGAAGACCCAATGGACCCCAAACCCCCCAAAATAGTCCGAAGACCTAAAAACCCTTGAAGACCGTTAAAGACCCAAAATACCCCAAAGACCCTTAAAGATCCAAAATAACCCGAAGACCGTCATTCTATAACTCATGCTGATTGACTGTGGCAGGTGGAACATGATTGATGCATTGTGACGTCATTGGCAAGTCAGGTGACTGTGGAAATGCATTCAGGGTGCTGCACGATTGTTCTCACAAGCCGACATTGAATTGTGAAGCTGTGTTTAACTTCCAGTGAAAAAAATCTTATCATCCACTGATGACGGTGCACAAGGTCAGAGTTCATTTTGAAACTCTGAGGCTCACACAACCTTCTCCAACCAGGAAATACAGAATAATGGAAATAAAGTACAGCACTGTCATTGCCAAACACGTGATCGACAGGATAAATGGATTATCGATTATCGGTTTGCCTTCCATTGTGTTGGATGTAACTAACCACTGATATGCAAATGTGCAGGATGGAACTTTCTGTGCACTTGGCAGGCGTATAGGAAGTGGGTGATGGAACACGGAACTGAGTTTCCACTTCCTGGCCTGCCTTACACCCACGAGCAGCTCTTCTTCCTTGCTTTTGCACAGGTGACTACGACTCGAAGTGGATAAGCTCTTATGGATTTCCTTTGTTTAGTGTTCCCATTGGAATAGTTGTCTCATGAAGCTGCCATTCCAGGTAATTCAAATCCCATATATTACGTTGATTCATCCACTATCGTCTCGTATCCTTGTAATCCATGTAAACGTAGCTAATGGCTCCTCATTAGTTTGTCCGGTATGTGATTTATGAGTAAGCTCCACCATTAGTGAACACTATAAAGCAAATCCTTTTTGATGAATCATTAGGACAATAACACTTCATCTGAACTTGCTATACACTGGCAAGTTTGTCACTTTTGTCACTTGACCGCATTAGATATCCAAATTGTGCTCAGGTGGGGCAATGTATCATTGTGTGCGCTGTCCCTCAGATGGAGCTTAAGCTGGGTGTCCTGTCTGCCAGCAATAGTTTGTGGACGGTAAAGGGTTCGTAGTGTCTTTCTGCGAAGAGTAGGCGAACTATCGCCGGCATTCTGGCCAAATTCCTGTCCTGACATACGGAGGGCACTGCATCAGCTGCACAGCCGCACCACCAAAAATGATGCAAACAGCAGCAGGCTGCATACAAAATGAATTAGAACGGCACTCAGTAGAACATACCTCCACCTGGTGGCCAGATCACCCAATGGTGAAGAATCACTTAAAAAGCTACTACCTCGATCCACATCCGGATCTTCACCAAAATTGAATCGATTCTTCCTTGTCACACACACAACCTGTCCACCAAGTTTTGTCCAAATCCATCTTTAACTTTTTTGAGATATCCTGCTATGTATCGTTTTTGGCCCCATCTCCTAATGGTGAAGAATCACTTGAAAAAATTAAATAATTCTCATATCCGAATCCATATTCAGATCTTCACCCAAATCCAATCGAATCGTTCTTGTCACATACACAACCTCTCTGCCAAATTTTGTCCGAATCCGTCCACAACGTTTTGAGATATTTTGTTCACAGACAAACGGACAGACATGGGTGAAAACACAACCTCCATCCACCTTTGGTGGCGGAGGTAATGAAGCCAAGTGCCAAGAGAGTAAAGTAAGGCCAAGTGCTGTTAAATGTGAGGCAGTGTATAAGTAGATAACACGTTGATGCTGGAGCAAGCCGAGTTATTCACAGTCGAGCATTTCCGTCATCTGTTAACCTGTTCACGGTGCTCAGTGATCCCCAAGTGCTGTGTTGTGTTAAGAAAAGAAACTTCTGATTTTTTTTCCCCTCTCTCTCTCTCTCTCTCTCTCTCCAAATGTTTAGAATTGGTGCATGAAGAAACGCCCTCAAGCATTGCTGATGCAGTTGCTCACGGACAAGCACTCACCTGAGATGTACAGGTAGAGCATACAGCAGAAAACACAAGTACAAGCCTATGAAGCTTCAGAATACACTACATCATGGTAATCCCATCGATTACACCTGGTGTTGGCTTACTGGTTAAAGTAGCTGGCTTGAGATCTTATAATCGCGAATTTGAGCCCCTGTCATGTCGTTGAATTAACACCGCATGGGTTGACTCAACCTATCATCCTTCCCAAGTCGGCAAAATGGCAAAATGAGTACCTGCAGATTTAGACGGGTCAATATACTGCCTGACCCCAAAAAAATTGCAAATTTTTGTTTTATGCTTATTTCTAGTAGTTTATGAAGTGGAAGACAACATATTAAAAGTTGGACAATTTTGACGCATGGGAAAGTCCCTCAGTGACGTCAGAAAACAAGATGGCTGCCGGCAGATAAAACGTAAAAAAATTGACTGATTATAATCATCAGACCACTAACAATTTAAAGTTAATTTTGCACCAATATTTGTATTATGATCGTTGCTGGTAGTTTATGCAGTGCTAATCCTGAGACCATTCGCAATTTAAAGTAAATATTTGCACAAATATATGTTCTTTGATTGTTTCTGCCAGTCTATGACATGGAAAGCAACATATAAAAAATTGGACAATTTTGACACATGTGGAAGTACCATATGCCTTCTAGTCTTATATTCCAGTTTCATCGTCCTCCTCCTCCTCCTCTATGTCTGGTTCAACACTCATATTGTCACAGTTGCTGTCCTGGCAATGTCCACATGCACTGGTGCACTCTAATCCATGCTTCCTACATGAACACCTTAGTGTTTTGCACCCCCCTGAACAGTTGCAGTGAATCATCTGAAGTAGTATGTCTGGAGCAGGGCTTTTGTCTGTCATCACTGGAACAAGTTTTCCTCCTTCTACCTTCCATCCCCACTCCGTTGGCTCCATTCCACAACAAAGGCCCATCCATTCCATTACCTGGTAATAGGTCCGCAGAGAATGAAACTTGCAGGCAGCGGATGTGGGTGGCAGTCTTTCAGGAGTGACAAATGCCTTAGCCCTTGCAACCTTTTTGCAGAGAATGTTGTATCTGATCGATGCCAATGAGTCGTTCTGATTTGCTTTAAACAATGCCACCATTGCTCTGCAGCCTGCAGTTTCAATAACATCCTGACTCTGCTGTGGTTTACAGAACACCTTTGAGCTGTCTATCAGTTCCTTTTCTTTCTTGATGATTCTTTGAAACCCTGACTTCTTTCCAATCCCAAAGACACGAGACGTTGCGTCACAGCCAGTTAATGCATGAAGGAACAATATATCTCTGCAGGCTGCATTTCCAAGTATCTGCTGAAGGACTTTGATATTGTAGACATTTGATTTTGCCTTGTCAGAACGGAAATAGAGTTCAATGCAGTTTGTCTCCACCATATAGAAGAGCAGGAGGAGAAGGAGATCTGTATCTTCTCCAATGAGGGTTGTAGATCTGGAAGCCGCATTTGCGACGGCCGCTTTTGCAATCTCAACATCAGCATCTCCCTCTGCTTGGATCACCTCACAGCCTTCCTTGTGCAACACCTCTATAATCAACAGTATCATTGCCTGCTTGTTTGACTCATTCGACAGAAAGTCCTCCTTTTTCCCAACAAATTTTGTTGACTCCGTAATGTTAACCTTGGTGGCATTCTTGTTTCTATTCCGACGTTGATGAGAACAGTCCTTTGTGCTTGGCCCAGCCTCATAACCATCAAACACAACAGTAGCTTTGCCATAGTGTCGTACTGTAAATGAGGCATATTCATCTGCAATGGAACTGTAGGTGAATCCCTCTGTCCACTTTAAGCGGTGAATAAGTGATCCCCCGTCAAGAACATAGTGATCTGTTCCTGGAACTGTCTGGTTGACAGCATTGTCAGATTTGGTTGTAGCATAATTCCTTATTGCCTCCGCCAACTGTGGTTTATCTGGCTGGCGCAGGATGTTTTTTGCCTCAAAAAGAGACATTGGGTATGGGCAGAGTTCATATTTCATCACTTCACCTATCTGGAGATCTCCCGTCTGTGACACCACTAAGAACCTCTGGAATAGTAACGCTGGATCTATTGTGCGGTCCTCAGCAACTTTGACTGCCCTGCTGAATGCAAGTGTCTTGGCTTTAGAACTCCTTTTGTGTGAATAGGAGTAAGCTGGGTGATCATCCATCTTCTTGACAATGTCACTACCTACTTTGAATAGGTCATGAACATTGACATCCTCATTTGCAGTAACCCCTGTGATGATATTGCGCAATGACTTGTCATCAGAAAATGGTGTGAAGCTGTCCAGTTTTTTGGCAACTTTGCCACGATCAGCTTCATCTCGACTCACCCTGGATGTTGTCAACTCCTTATGTTGTTCACTTGTTGAGTAGCTACTCGAGGTCAGTTCTTGCATAGCAAGGTTGTAGGAGGACGATATGGTTGAAGACAGAGTCCAAACTGCTCTCTGGTGCTCTGACATCCCACTTCCTCGAGTCAGCCCCCCTTGGCTTTTCAGTGAGCGCATTAATGTCTGTTCTATCACAAGATCAGAGCCTAGGCCAGCCCAGTATTGGTCACTGCGCCGGATTACATGATAACCAGATTGGAACTTCTGATGAACCTCAGGGTTGTCATCCTCTAACGCAAGCATCTTCTCGAGATAGAGTCGAGCTGACTTCAGGTAATTGGGATGGCCAGCAGCTGCAAATATCGGCAAGCAAGCTGATATGGCTTGGAGATGCATCTCCCAGGACCCCGTCCGATCAGCTGCCACAAGTGCCCTTGCAATTCCCAACATACGCTGGTAGTTGATCCAAAGTGCACTGGTTTTCGAGTCCTTTGCAAGTTTATTCCTTTCCTGATTCAATCTATTGTCAATGAAATGAATGCACTCTGATTGCAACACAGACTCTATAGTGTCACTTTCGACAGTCTCCAGGGAAATGTACAGTCGCTCCAGTTCTGCCACTTGTTCTTGAAACCCAGGGTCAACTTCCACAATCTTGCCAACAACCTGACGTGTAAGACACTGATCCACAAGCAAATGGCCACGAAAAGCACGTTGCACCGCCTTCCCACTCAGCATGTGCACAACAGCATTTTGACCATACACTGTTTCCAGGATCTCTTTCAGTCCACTTCCATCCATCAAACTTCCAATGGCACCCAACAAATTCATTAATGTGTGGAAGCTCCCAAGCAGTAGCACTGCATTATGGATTGGGTTATCAGCAGGAAGAGCATTCACTATCTCAGAGGCCTTCCAAAACAGCGGTTGGTCAAATGTGATGATTGCTGGCATGTTGTGTTTTGATGCAAGTTTGCTCAGGTAATCAAGAGTTGACAAGATGCAGGTTTTGTCACCTGGGTTCATATCAATCATTGGGAGAAACTGTATTGAGGCTTTCCCTGGGTGATCACACTCCTCATGCAGAAAGTGCATCATGCCTTGCCAATTTGGTGCACTCTTTTCGAAGCAAAATGACATCTCCCATAATATGTCAATTGGGCGATCACAAATTGATAACAAAGGGAGGGGCTGAAATTTGAGGTTGCGGTTGACGTGCTCTGCATAGCGGTAATCTATTATATTGATCTTCGTCAGTTCGACGAGCTTCCTGTCAGACATTTTCTTTCTAGATATGATGTGGCTAGATTGACGCCCTGGTGTAATAGCTGCTATCATGCCCATCCCATGAAAGGTACCCTTTCCATCCAACGTTATGATGTTTTGGTCCACATTGTCTCCAGCAAATAACAAGGATGTATCAAGAATGTCGGTGTCACCTCCAAACACATCCGGAGCAAGAGAAGAGGCTGCATTTACTTCAAACCGTTGCACTTCGGAGTAAGATGAGGAAAAGCCAAAGGTTGATAGACTATCTATCAAGAAACGAGACCTATACAAGTGATGCATTTGCACTGCAAGACCAAGCTGCAATGGTGCAATTACAGCCCTTGGACGCACTGCTTGGATGACTGCTTGTCCAATACCAGCAACCTCCCTAGATGTATCTTTCCCGACCAAAAGATGCTGCAGCAAGAATCGCAGGCTAGTTGGGACATACCCCAATGCAGCAGTAAGGCTTAGGTCTGCAGTAGTTGGGTATGTATCCCCATGTGGTGCAACTGTTGTTTTTATGTCACTTTTTATTAGTTTTGCAGCAGTCTGAAGAATTGCACGTTTTTGTGCTTCTTCATCATCTTCTCGTGGTGCATTGTAGTGGTCACGGAGGATCTGGGACATTTTTTCTCTGAATGTCACAATGTCTTTTAAGCCTCTACCCTCTGCCATGAATATAGATTCACCATATCGTTTTTTAAGCTGTTCCTTCATGTATTGGTTCCCATATGCATTGGATTCACTATCGCCCAGGTATTGTTCCATTCTAGCCACGAGGTCTGTAATTGTTAACTGTTCCTCATCATTGTCTTCAAGAAAAGAGCACACCTTATCGAAAGCCTCATTCTGGTCACTGTCCTTAGGCCTTCCCATTTTTCGTCTCTTGTTTGACTCAGTCGGCTTGAACCGTTGTGGAATGTCTCGCATTGTGCGGAAATTAATGTTGCAGGACTTGTGGTACACACAGTCAGCTGCATGGAGATCACCCTCAAAATATTCAATGCGGCCTTGAACAGCAAGGGCCCATTCATCGCTCCTTGTTTTGCAATGAACTGATATAGTTTTAACAAATGCGTCAGTCTTCACGTAGCCAAAACTGGCTGTTTCTGCATGGCCTCGCTTTGGGCCCTCTTCCTTAACTTCAGTGCCGCAGAAAAGGCAATGTGTTTTACTGTCATATGGTCCCAGGGAAATGCGAGCACTCCTCTTGACTGATGGACCTGATTCCGCATGATCCTTCTTGGTTAAAGCAATGTCCTTTTTGTTTATGTGATTCACTCGGCATGATTTGTGAACACTGGTACCAGCTAGAATTCTGATGTCAACACCCCTTTCGGCACTTGCACGGTTGATGCCTTCTGCTCCTTTCTCACGAACTGATACTGTTTCCTCACAGTCCAATCCCCTTTGGCATAAAGGGCAGGTCTCTTTACCATATAAAGAGTTCATTTTCTATCTCTGAAAATACAAAAATGAGATCTTTTAGAAGCATGCAGTCAATTTACATTGGCCATATACATTGAATGCCATCAGAGCATTCTCCGCCCCTGAAACTGAGATATTTATGTAAGATATATATTAGGAGGAAACATACTATGGAATAATCTGCATAGTGGTCATCCCATTGCTTTCTGCATCTGAAATGAATTATATACAAGGGCTCTGTTGCTTAGTCACAAGGTGCACCAGGAAAAGATATGTATAGTCCAGAAGAAAAACATACTGATAGAACCCCCCCCCCCCCCCCCCTTCCCCCAATCAACTGGTCCCATTCCTATTAAATAAATATGCATCCCCACAACTCTAGAACCTGGAAAATAAATACCATCATACACTACAGTTGTAGGAGTACAAAATACATGTAGAATATATGGGGCAATTGTATGCATAGGCCTACCTGTCTTTTTGCTACTGCCTTGGCCTTGGTTGTATTGTACTGTATCTCCTTGGTTGTATTGTATTGTATCTCCAATGTTTACCATACAACGTTGTCCAATTGAGTCCTAATTAGGTGTAATTAACTCATTCATGTGGAGTTGTTACTCAGTCAAGCTGCACAACTACCAGTGAGGAATTAGGTCATTAGCCTACATGCTGGGAGGTCATATTGTTAAAGACATGTGTCAGGTAGCAGATGTAAACATTGTTAAAGACACGAAACAAGTGTTATAAAATGTTGCCTTTGCAGCTGGTCTCAGTGGAACAAATTAATTTATATAAACAAAAAGAAACAAAAATAAAAAACCAAAGACGTTTTCGACGTAGTGAATCGTGCATGGTTTTGTGACATTTTTATCATGTCAAAAATTTTTACTTTCCCATGGTCCATTTCTGTCCAACTTTTGATATGTTCCTAAGTAAGTCTTAAAATATAAGGAAATGCAATAAAACTAAAATTTGCAATTTTTTTGGGGTACGGCTGTTCTAGTTGTATATTGACCCGTCTAATTGGTAATAGATGGCATTACATCAGCAGCACAGCTGCGCCCCCAGAAAATGATGCAACCAGCAGCCAAAGGCTGCGCACGAACCACCACCATCCCATTGATTATTGTAAACACTAGCAGAGTACCTGCCCTGTGGACAATCTTGTTCCAAGCGTGCAACATGTTCTTCTGACACGTCCCTGTTTTTTGGGGCGGTGTATAGGCAATAGACCACTGCTTCGATCGCTCACAAAAATAAGACTAACCTGGGCTGCGTACTTGAAGCAAAAAACATGCGTACTGATTATGTGCGTGGTCATATTGCTCAGGTCATTCCAGTTCAGTAATTCCCCCCAAAGGAACATGCTAAGATGGGTGAATTTTTTTTTTTTCTTAAAAAGTTGATGGAATCAAACGAAACTTGCAAAGGCATAACTTCAGGGTGCCCTGATGGATCTTCAGGGTGCCCTCATGGATCTTCAGGGTGCCCTCATGGATCTTCAGGGTGCCCTCATGAATCTACAGGGTGCCCTCATGAATCTTTAGGGTGCCCTCATGAACCTTCAGGGTGCCCTCATGAATCTTCAGGGTGCCCTCATGAATCTTCAGGGTGCCCTCATGAATCTTTAGGGTGCCCTCATGAATCTTCAGGGTGCCCTCATGAATCTTTAGGGTGCCCTCATGAACCTTCAGGGTGCCCTCATGAATCTTCAGGGTGCCCTCATGAATTAGAGGGGTCAATATATGGTTGAACCCCCAAAAATTTGATACAAAAGGTTTTTCAATGGATTCTGGTACCATTGGGCATGCTAAATAACATACTAAAAATCTAGTAACATCTGACTTCCGGAAAGGGGTCATTTTCAAGATGGCGTCCAAGATGGCCGCCAGGAGCTTAAAATGGCCATATCTCAATTATTATTCAACCTAGAAAGGTGGTTTTGGTGTCTAACCCTAGGTTTTAGGGCCCAAGGAATCCAATTGAATCAATAAAATTACCATCAGTTAATTATTTATTGACAAGTCCAAGATGGCATCCCAAGGTGACATCCTGATCCACTAAAATGGCTCTGTCGAATAGTAGTCAACCTAGAGAGATATTTTCAGTGTGTATACCTAGGTTTAAGGCACCCAGGAAATCATCAGAATTACTTAAATAAGCACAAAGTAATCAGGTAATCCAGTAAGCCAGGTTTACCAGCCCATTAGGCATTTGTTGTCTTATACAGTTAGTCGCTATTCATCGTCATCCTCCGACTCACCAGCTAATGAACCAAGTGTGTGTTTCAGATTGGAGATAAGAGTGTAATGTGTCTACACCACTGCCACCTGTGACTCCAGTCCACAGTACTCCAGTCCACTGTGATCATGCAAGTGATGCCATCCTAGATTCTGTACCAGAAACAGAGATCCACGTCCTTGATGGAGGTTCACTCCTTCACAGAATACCGTGGAAGAGTGGAGAAAGCTATGGTGAAATAGCGCAGTCGTATGCTGACTTCACCATCCAGCATTATGGTTCAGCTACGACCATTGTCTTTGATGGCTATGAGGAAGGGCCGTCCATTAAAGACAACACGCATCAGAGAAGAGGACACAATATTCATCCCATTGTTAGCTTCACTGCTGAGACAAAGTTCTCAGGCAAGAAGGAGGAGGTCCGGTCAAGAGATATCAATAAACAGAGACTGATCGGGATGATAAGTGATGAACTGAGAGAAAGGTATTGCACTGTGGTCAATGCACCTGGAGATGCTGACGTAGATATAGTAAAGGCTGCAGTGGAGGCATCTCTTCTACACACCACTACACTGATTGGAGAAGATACTGATCTCCTTGTCTTACTCCTTTACTATGCGCAGGGAGACAGTAAGAGCCTTTATTTCAGATCAGACAAGTCCAAAGCTGATGGCAGTTTTAAAGTGTATGACATCAACCGTCTAAAAGAAATCCTCGGACATGACATGAGTTCTCAGTTGATATTCATCCATGCCATGACTGGTTGTGACACGACTTCTCGGATTTTTGGTGTTGGCAAAAAGACTGCTTTCCAGAAGCTTGTAAAAGGAGACCCTGTCCTTCGGTCTTGTGCCAACACATTCACCATCCCAAACCAGACCACAGAGGCGATCGATGACCTTGGATGCCGAGTAATGGCTATCCTCTTTGGTGGCAAGTGCAAAGATTCCCTCGCAGCAATGCGATATAACACCTTCAGCAAGAAGGTTGTCTCTGCTTCGTCTTTTGTAACACCCGAACGTCTGCCCCCAACTGAATCTGCTACCAAACTTCACTGTCGTAGAGCGTACTACCAGATCATGGTGTGGATGGGAAAAGAAGAGGGTATGGATGCCATGAAATGGGGGTGGAGCCTGCAGGATAATCAGTTTGTCCCACTTATGTCAAGAATGAACGCTGCTCCAGACAGTCTCTTGAAGGTCATTCATTGTAACTGCTCCACTGCCTGCAAAGACACTCCGCTGCTCTTGTAGACGATATGGACTACCATGTACTACTGCCTGTGGACCGTGCCAACTTGAAGAATGTGACAATCCACATCACAAGTTTCTTCCAGAGGAGTCGGAGGATGACGATGAATAGCGACTAACTGTATAAGACAACAAATGCCTAATGGGCAGGTAAACCTGGCTTACTGGATTACCTGATTACTTTGTGCTTATTTAAGTAATTTTGATGATTTCCTGGGTGCCTTAAACCTAGGTATACACACTGAAAAAATCTCTCTAGGTTGACTACTATTCGACAGAGCCATTTTAGTGGATCAGGATGTCACCTTGGGATGCCATCTTGGACTTGTCAATAAATAAAAAACTGATGGTAATTTTATTGATTCAATTGGATTCCTTGGGCCCTAAAACCTAGGGTTAGACACCAAAACCACCTTTCTAGGTTGAATAATAATTGAGATATGGCCATTTTAAGCTCCCGGCGGCCATCTTGGACGCCATCTTGAAAATGACCCCTTTCCGGAAGTCAGATGTTACTAGATTTTTAGTAAGTTATTTAGCATGCCCAAAGGTACCAGAATCCATTGAAAAACCTTTTGTATCAATTTCTTTGGGGTTAGGTGAGTTTTTTTCGTATATTGACCCTACTAAATCTTCAGGGTGCTGTCATGAATCTTTAGGGTGCCCTCATGAATCTTCAGGGTGCCCTCATGAATCTTTAGGGTGCCCTCATGAATCTTCAGTGTACCCTCATGAATATTCAGGGTGTCCTCATGAATCTTCAGGGTGCCCTCATGAATCTTCAGGGTGCCCTCATGAATCTTTAGGGTGCTCTCATGAATCTTCAGGGTGTCTGAAGGAAGCGGTTCCGTTTGGCATTTTTAATATGAAATCGGCAAAGCCTAGTATTACCCTTTAGAACCCTTTAGAATGAAACATGGTGGGTGCGAAAGGTTCTTCTTCTTCATTTTTAAACGGATGGACATAGCCAAATAATGAAGCAGCGTCACCGCTTCAAAATTGCCAGTCAAATCCTCTCGGAGGATATATGAAACATACAACATACATATATGTACGGTCGGTACAGCATACGTTCCCTCCATCATCTAGAGATTTGTACTTAATTGCTTGATGTTCCCCCACCCTCTGGATCTCGCCTCCACTCTTGCCAGGGTTCTTGGCAGTGTATCCCAGTTCACGGAGTTTTCTCGAGCTTTCCAATGTCCGAATGGCTGCCCCATGAATCCCAACCGGAAATGCTCCATCTGGTGACCCGCACACAATGTTGAGATGGAGTTTCTGGGAAGTTGAGTCATTCCAACCCTGAAGGACACACTTCTGACTGCATGTGTAATTATAGAGGCTTCTCCAGGTAGTCCTTAAAAATGGCTCCTCACAAAGAGGTCAAAAGGCTGACATAATGTTTGATTCCATTGTCGTTGCGATAATCGCGTCCATTATGACGTCACTGAAAGCTGCAGCAAATGTCCACATCCATCAAAGTCCCGTATTAATGGGACGAAAAATATTTGTTTACTCATTTTACATCGTGTCATCCTTATAGTGTTTAAAAACAACGACAATAAATGAATATTATTGTTTAAATAGGACACATTTGTCAGTCATTCATTGACAGATGGTGAGGGTGAGTGGAAGAGTTTATTCGGTAGTTGTATGCTATCTGGTGCTTTTGTTGCTATTCATGACGTCATCATACTTCCTATCAGACTTGCAGATTTGGATTCCGATGATAGATCAAGTGTCTCAGATCTGTAAGCCTTCAGTCGTCATCACAGAAACACTGGGGTGTTCATGAATCTCTCAGAACAAGATACCCACAACGGTTCAAAACAAACACCAAAGTTTATTTTATTTTGTTAAAATATAAGTCAACAAAATTATCATGAAACTTTTTATCATCAAGCATCTGTATTATGGTACGGGTGCATATGCATTATGGTACAGGCATGATGTTTTTTTTAATACTTGGGCTAAGGCCCTAATAGAGCTCACACACACATGCAGCCACACAAGGACACACTCACAAGACAAACGCTTGCTTGGTGGGTCACTCAGCTTGGGGGAAGTGGAGACAAACGCTTTCTTGGTGGATCACTCAGCTTGGGGGAAGTGGTGACAAACGCTTGCTTGGTGGGTCACTCAGCCTGGGGGAAGTGGAGACAAACGCTTGCTTGGTGGGTCACTGAGCTTGGGGGAAGTGGAGACATACGCTTGCTTGATGGGTCACTCAGCCTGGGGGAAGTGGAGACAAACGCTTGCTTGGTGGGTCACTGAGCTTGGGGGAAGTGGAGACAAACGCTTGCTTGATGGGTCACTGGGCTTGGGGGAAGTGGAGACAAGCGCTTGCTTGATGGGTCACTGAGCTTGGGGGAAGTGGAGACAAGCGCTTGCTTGGTGGGTCACTGGGCTTGTGGGAAGTGGAGACAAACGCTTGCTTGGTGGGTCACTGAGCTTGGGGGAAGTGGAGACAAACGCTTGCTTGATTGGTCACTGGGCTTGGGGGAAGTGGAGACAAGCGCTTGCTTGATGGGTCACTCAGCTTGGGGGAAGTGGAGACAAGCGCTTGCTTGGTGGGTCACTGAGCTTGGGGGAAGTGGAGACAAACGCTTGCTTGATGGGTCACTGGGCTTGGGGGAAGTGGAGACAAGCGCTTGCATGATGGGTCACTCAGCTTGGGGGAAGTGGAGACAAGCGCTTGCTTGGTGGATCACTCAGCTTGGGGGAAGTGGTGACAAACGCTTGCTTGGTGGGTCACTCAGCCTGGGGGAAGTGGAGACAAACGCTTGCTTGGTGGGTCACTGAGCTTGGGGGAAGTGGAGACAAACGCTTGCTTCGTGGGTCACTCAGCCTGGGGGAAGTGGAGACAAACGCTTGCTTGGTGGGTCACTCAGCTTGGGGGAAGTGGTGACAAACGCTTGCTTGGTGGGTCACTCAGCCTGGGGGAAGTGGAGACAAACGCTTGCTTGATGGGTCACTGAGCTTGGGGGAAGTGGAGACAAGCGCTTGCTTGGTGGGTCACTGGGCTTGTGGGAAGTGGAGACAAGCGCTTGCTTGATGGGTCACTGGGCTTGGGGGGAAGTGGAGACAAACGCTTGCTTGATGGGTCACTGAGCTTGGGGGAAGTGGAGACAAGCGCTTGCTTGGTGGGTCACTGGGCTTGTGGGAAGTGGAGACAAACGCTTGCTTGGTGGGTCACTGGGCTTGGGGGAATTGGAGACAAAGGCTTGCTTGGTGGGTCACTGAGGTTGGGGGAAGAGGAGACAAGCGCTTGCTTGGTGGGTCACTGAGCTTGGGGGAAGTGGAGACAAGCACTTGCTTGGTGGGTCACTGAGCTTGGGGGAAGTGGAGACAAAGGCTTGCTTGGTGGGTCACTGAGGTTGGGGGAAGTGGAGACAAGCGCTTGCTTGGTGGGTCACTGAGCTTGGGGGAAGTGGAGACAAACGCTTGCTTGGTGGGTCACTGAGCTTGGGGGAAGTGGAGACAAGCGCTTATTTGGTGGGTCACTGGGCTTGGGGGAAGTGGAGACAAAGGCTTGCTTGGTGGGTCACTGAGGTTGGGGGAAGAGGAGACAAGCGCTTGCTTGGTGGGTCACTGAGCTTGGGGGAAGTGGAGACAAGCGCTTGCTTGGTAGGTTACTGAGCTTGGGGGAAGTGGAGACAAACGCTTGCTTGGTGGGTCACTGGGCTTGGGGGAAGAGGAGACAAGCGCTTACTTGGTGGGTCACTGAGCTTGGGGGAAGTGGAGACAAACGCTTGCTTGGTGGGTCACTGAGGTTGGGGGAAGAGGAGACAAGCGCTTGCTTGGTGGGTCGCTGAGCTTGGGGGAAGTGGAGACAAGCCCTTGCTTGGTGGGTCACTGAGCTTGGGGGAAGTGGAGACAAACGCTTGCTTGGTGGGTCACTGAGCTTGAGGGAAGGGGAGACAAATGCTTGCTTGGTGGGTCACTGAGCTTGGGGGAAGTGGAGACAAACGCTTGCTTGATGGGTCACTGAGCTTGGGGGAAGTGGAGACAAACGCTTGCTTGGTGGGTCACTGAGGTTGGGGGAAGAGGAGACGAGCGCTTGCTTGGTGGGTCGCTGAGCTTGGGGGAAGTGGAGACAAGCCCTTGCTTGGTGGGTCACTGAGCTTGGGGGAAGTGGAGACAAACGCTTGCTTGGTGGGTCACTGAGCTTGGGGGAAGTGGAGACAAACGCTTGCTTGGTGGGTCACTGAGCTTGGGGGAAGTGGAGACAAACGCTTGCTTGGTGGGTCACTGAGCTTGGGGGAAGAGGAGACAAGCGCTTGCTTGGTGGGTCACGGAGGTTGGGGGAAGTGGAGACAAACGCTTGCTTGGTGGGTGACTGAGCTTGGGGGAAGTGAAGACAAGTGCTTGCTTGGTGTGTCACTGAGCTTGCGGGAAGTGGAGACAAACGCTTGCTTGATGGGTCACTGAGCTTGGGGAAGTGAAGACAAATGCTTGCTTAGTAGGTCACTGAGGTTGGAGGAGGTGGAGACAAGCGTTTGCTTGGTGGGTCACTGAGCTTGGGGGAAGAGGAGACAAGCGCTTGCTTGGTGGGTCACTGAGCTTGGGGGAAGTGAAGACAAGTTCTTGCTTGGTGGGTCACTGAGCTTGGGGGAGGTGGAAACAAACGCTTGCTTGGTGGGTCGCTGAGCTTGGGTCAAGTGGAGACATGTGCTTGCTTGGTGGGTCACTGAGCTTGGCGGAAGTGGAGAGAAACGCTTGCTTGATGGGTCGCTGAGCTTGGGGGAAGTGGAGACAAGTGTTTGTTTGGTGGGTCGCTGAGCTTGGGGAAGTAGAGACAAACGCTTGCTTGGTGGGTGACTGAGCTTGGGGGAAGTGGAGACATGCGCTTGCTTGGTGGGTCACTGAGCTTGGGGGAAGTGAAGACAAACGCTTGCTTGGTGGTTGACTGAGCTTGGGGGAAGTGGAGACAAGTGCTTGCTTCGTGGGTCACTGAGCTTGGGGGAGGTGGAGACATGCGCTTGCTTGGTGGGTCACTGAGCTTGGGGGAAGTGAAGACAAGAGCTTGCTTGGTGGGTCACTGAGATTGGGGGAAGTGGAGACAAACGCTTGCTTGGTGGTTGACTGAGCTTGGGGGAAGTGGAGACAAGTGCTTGCTTCGTGGGTCACTGAGCTTGGGGGAGGTGGAGACATGCGCTTGCTTGGTGGGTCACTGAGCTTGGGGGAAGTGAAGACAAGAGCTTGCTTGGTGGGTCACTGAGCTTGGGGGAAGTGCCGTCACTGCCGTTGCTTCTTGGGATAGCCAGGATATGATGGACCAAATGACCTTTTTCTCTGCCTACGTTTCCTTGTACACTAAGTCAGAAGTAAGTGAGCGACACAGCGTATCCATCATCCTTTGAGAAATGCCTCAGCCGATACCAAAGAGTGCTATTCTCATGTCTCTCAGGGCAATCTCCATGTTCAGCCCTCCTCTTGCGCACATTAATTGGGTGGTTGATTATTTCGTTCTGGAATAGAAGAGACTGCAGATCTGCTTTTCTCACCCCTTTACGTGAATGCACGACCTTTCTGGAATTCCTTAATTTAAGGAGGCAGTAGAGCAGTAAAGAGGCCAAAAGTATGTGAAACAATAGGAGGAGTAAGCGAGGCATTGCAGTTGAGAGGCACGGACTCCCAAATATTTCCTCCCACAATGACGTCAAAGCAAGTCGCAGGGCCTCCCAGCCGGAGATCCTTGGGGGTGGTCGTGGCACCTTGCAAATCACTTGCACTGCTGGTACCTTCGTCGAAAGAGGAAAATGTGTTGGCTTACTTTTTGGTGGCGTCAACAATTGGGCAAGAGTGGTTGTGTCGTCGACATCAATGATGGTCGAAACCATTGGATCGTTATCTACACCATGACGTGTAGGTGATGAATAAGTATTGGAAGCATCATCCAGCACATCAGTTGAAGTCTGGCTTAGGGCTCCCCAGATTTTAGAGGTAGCAGTAGACATCGGAGTCGAGTCAGGAGATGTAGTGTCCAGAATTGTCTGGTGATTTGTGTGCATTTTAGATGTCACTGTGTTTGTCGGATCTGCAAAGGCTCCACTTGTATTTTCAGTTCTGATGATTGGCAATAATGATGAGAGCAAACTATGCATTTCAGCAGATGAAGAAGAGTGTGGTACAGTCAGTACTGATGTCTCTTCATGTAGCGGAGTGCTGCTGGGTGCTGATGTTGCTGTAGATATTAGCGATGAAGATGGAGCTGATGTAGTCGTCTTGGTGACATGCAAAGAAGTGGGAGATTCACCACTACCTGTGAAACTATCTGGTGAGGAGATATTGGATGTTGGTGATGGAAACTGTGATACTCTTGCAGATGTTCGTTCTAGAGGCCCGGTGGATGGAGATGAAAGAATGGTGGAGAGACGATCCAACAAAGTTCTACTAAATGAGGAGGTAGTTGCCATAATTGATAATTCTGTGGTTTGTTGTGGTTGAGTACTTTTCTGCAATTCCTCACTGAAAATGCGGGTGGTTGTAGAAACACTGGAGGTGGTTCTTGCTGCCATAAGAGGTATGGGGGTTTTTACACAAAGATCATCCTCTGTCAGTTCTCCTAGAGCTTTTCCTTTCTGCACCTTGGGTTCCCAGCACACAACACTGCTGTCATTGGGAAATGTATACTCATCGTAGAGACTTCCCTCATCCGAAATCCATTCGGCGAAATATAAAGCACTGCAGTCGCACTTCCAGAAGTTACCGAATGCATACAGGTACACGATGTAGACACTGTCAAAAAATCCTGGAGGGATGATGCGCAGAAGGTTATTGGAAATGTCCAACACTTCTAAATTTGTTCGGTCTTTCAGCAAGTTCTGTGGCAAAGAGGATAAGTTGTTATTGCGTAGATGGATGTGTGTGAGGCTGTGCAGCTTTTGGAAGATGGTATCATGTAACAAGCTAATGTTGTTATTTTTCAGGTGAAGTTCAATAATGTTTGGCAACTCGTTGAAGGCCCCATCTGCCAAGAAACCCAAATTATTGTTGTTGAGGTTCAGGATTGTGAGCTCTTCAAGGAACTGGAAAGATGGGAGCTCACTCATGTTGTTGTATGAGAGATCGAGGTGGTGCATTGGGCTGGAAGCTTTGAGCAAAATTGCAGAGATGCTGTTATGTGAAAAGTCAGCTTCCTCAAGGACAGTGAGCCTTTGTAAGCGTGACCAGTCTGGAGAGACCAGAAAGTTGTGATTCATCCATAAAACCTTAGTTGTTACTTCGATGTCCTCTGGAAGGTCTGTCATCCTTCGGAAACTACAATTTGCTCGGAGCCTTCCTGTCTTATCAAGAGCGGATTCGCATGCTGGTGGATGATGCATTCGACCCTCAGCCAATGTAGAGGGAGGTATAAGGTACAACAGCAAAAGGGCGAAAGCCGTGGTCACCATATCAAGTCCTGTAGGTGAAACAAACATGGTAATAATCCTGAAAGTATAATACAAACGCTAAAATATTATTCAACCCCCCAGCTTGTGGGCAATCAATAAGCATTTAAAAATACAAACATAAATGACAGCACACATTCAGATATATCTTTATATATATATATATATATATATATATATAGATATATATATATATATAGATAGATAGATAGATAGATAGATATATATATATATATATATATATATATATATATATATATATATATATATATATATATATATATATAGATATATATATATATATAGATATATATTGTTACGGACACGGCTTCAGATGTTGCTTGACCGAGCGGAATGGCCGCCGTGTTCGCACAGTTTACCCGATTACCCCCAACTCACCCGATTCCACTCGAACGTTGGCCAAATCGCGCTACGCTAAATCAATGATGGAAAGGACACAATGACTGGGATAGATGAAACGACGCAAGGGGGTACAGTTCTCAAGACCTCCGGAGGAGGATATAATTAGTGGTGGAGAAAAGGGGTAGATTACAAGGTAATGAGGTAAAGACACAGAAGAGATAGGCACTTAGACACAATCTTATCCAGCCCAGACAGACCACAGACAAACGGAACAAGACTGACTTACACAGGGATTGATGGCAGGGAAGGACAGGCAGTCGATAGCACAAGGTGCACCTTGGCTCAGGGACAGGATAAAGCGTGGTCCAGTCCAGAGATGCGGGGAGGTGTCACAGCGCTCGGAGGTGGCGTCCTTCTCTCTCCAAGCTCAGCGCGCATCTGACGTCACCTCCCTCTTCCTGCGCATGCTCAGCGGGGAGTCACACGCCCTCGGCTGGTTGACTCCGCCCCAGATGGGACCGGTCCGCCGCTTCTATTGGGTGCGGGGGTTACCGGGCTCCGCCCTTGACGAGGAGCTGACAGCGAGCCCCTACTTGGTAACCCCGTCGAGCACATGCTCGATGGCGACTCGTTGGAAAGGCCTGGTGCACTCCCAACACCCCCTACCAACCAAGCCGGAGTGAGGACGCACACTCCCCGCGCCGCCGCCGTTGTTGTTGTTGTTGTTGTTGCTGAACCGTGAGGAAGAGCTGCGGGGAGGTATTGGGAGGTCCTAAACTTCCTAACGGTGCCATACAATCACATTCTGGTGCAACGAAGAGTCAGAATTAATGGAAACGAGTCCTTAACTGACATAGACTAAGAATAACTAGCAAGATGTCCTATAGTTGTCTACGTGAGATGCGGTGGACCTGGATGCGACATTTAATGGGGGAAATAGGGGGAGGTCGGGTCTACAGAGTGTTGTTTACAGAAAATGGGACTAGGGAATGGGGGATTGGGGATAGTTGGGAAGTATTGAGGAAATAGGGGAATATTTACAAGCGGATATGGATGGATGCCAATCCCATATCCGCAACATTGCACCCTTCTCTACCTCGGGGCGTCCCGACCCGATAAATTTTTACCTACGTTAGTGTGGCACTCAGATGTAGTTCCCTTTACTATTAAATCAACCCTGAGTGCGACAGTTTTACAGATGTTCACAAATGAGTAAATATGTCCCCCTGCGACGTTGCACCCTTCTCCTAACAGAACCACACCCACAGGATAACCGAATCGCGGAAAGCATCCTCAAACTAAACATACAGCCGGTAGGGAGCATTATTTACAATTGACGCTACTTTATTTAGAAGACTAACCCAGGACCTGTGATTGTTCTTTCTGGGGGGAGACAGTCTGCTCTGCATCGACGCACCATGAAAACACCCAAAACGCACCAATACATTCTCAAGCACCAATCAGTGCAGTCACCACTGTTCATCAATAAAATAAAACCAACAAACCCAAACCCTGCAGGTGTCTCTTGCTCTTCGGCTCCCTCTGCTGGCTATTACTTTCTTCCAGATGTTGTCATTTCCTTTCATTTTCTTACTGGCGGCCTATTTGAGCATAAAATGAAATGCACCCAACGTGTCCATTTTTATTTATTTATGGCCCACAGGGCCGACTAGTGTGGTTCACCTGTGGGGCATCGGTGCCCTGTGGCCAAGGTCCGCCAGCAAGATTTCGGGCCCTCATGGCCGGTTCCAGCAGAGGGGCCATGCCCCAACCCATGGGGTCCATAAGTGGTGCTCGGCCACAGACATGTGGTCCATAATGTGGTGCATCGATGCAGACAGCTGGTTCTGAGAGTTCAGGGCGCACAATGGCCGACTCACGCACGCTCCCCTCGGCGCCCAATGGCACACAGGTCATGTGGGAGACAAAAGAGACAAATGAGCGAGGGGTAAGGTCACAAGGGTACACATCAATAAGGCAATGCAAGGCGAAATGCGTACGGAGAGCGAAATGAGAAAGCTTGTCCCTACCGTACGTCACCCCCCCTGTCACCTACACTACCCTTGCCCTTACCCCATATTTACAAAATCTACACATTTACAAATTCGTCGCTAATGTCTCGTCTCCCCATATTTCTCCAATACCAAATTCGTCACCACAATCCCTCTACTTCAAAATTTGCCATCACCCAATTCATCATCAATCCTCATAAGGAGGAAGAGATGGAACATCAAGCACAATGTCACACCCACGTCATGATGCGTCTCACATTCCAAACATCTGCACAATAAAATAACAAAACATGGCATGGTGTGGAGGTACGTCATCTCAGGTGAGTGCATGTAGATGGTGCGAGGAGACTTCAATCCTAACTATCCTCTAAATGACATTAACACACTTTACACTACCCGGGGTCTTTCCCTGCCAATCCATTGGCCAACTTACTCTATGGGTTCTAAAAACCAATTCCCATTGACCAAACTGTGGTGCTTCTCAATTTGGGGTCTCACTCCCCCGATTCATCTCCCGGTGCCCTCGCACAATTTCTGGGCTGTGACGTGTAGCTCTCCCAGCAGGTCTACCCACCTGCACACCTCCACCACTGTAGTTGCCACCCGAGCTTACCTGCTCCTTAACCTAACCTATCTACTGGGGAAGGCCCCTTCTGGCTCTGTCACCCCCACTCGGTGCCCTCTGGCACTGGGCTACCCGGGTCCGTCCTCCGGATCCTCGGGCCCCATCCACAACTACCGGCTCCCAGAGCCCACCTGCGGCCTCACCTGGCCGACATCCTCACAGTGGTGGAGTGCCCAAACCAACTACACACACTAACAGGCTACACGCCCAGCCATTTCCACAACACTAATGCACCCATCCAAATACCATTCTGTCACCCGCACCACAGATGCCAATATCCAACCACAATTTACCTATACCCTCTACCTAACACTTACACTACCCGCCCCGGGTATTCGTGATGGGGGTCCACTCTTCCCCCATTCACACCTTCGCACCACCCACTCCACTCCATCGTTTCCACCATACTCACTCCACGACCATCCATTCCAATACTCCACTTATTCCACACTCCATGTCTTCCACACAACCATTTATTCCATTCACCTGTTGGTGCACACCTGTGCACTCACACCTGGTGCCACCTGCACCCTTCTCTCCCCCAAGCGCATTCGCGCTGATCCACAACACTCACTACTCCCTCACTGCTCCACACACCTGTCCAGTTCTCACACAGCATCATCTCATCTAACTACTCCCCTCTGAAACTTGCGCTTCCCAGTCGTCCCTTTAAACTATTGCGCTCCCTCGTCATTATCATCCATACTAATCTACCTGCGTCCCCACTACAGGTATCAGTCACTAACTAAACCTTAACGTTACCTAATGTCAATCTCTTCTAGATCCCTACACACAATATCCTAACCCACCCGGGCTAGTTTTCACTGCCATCAACCCCATAATCTAGTGCTCCTTTGCCCCCCCCTCACCGTGAGGGATGGTGGATTGCCCATCCCACCACATCGGGGAGGTCCCACTATCAATTTTGCTCGTCCAAATTCCAACCAATTCAAAAATTTTCCATTTACTGCCAATTCTACCCACTATTATAAATTTCGTATCAAATCACTACCATCATCATCACAGTCCGCTATATCCTAGCCTCGGTGCGTCATGACATCATTAAACTCGGTTCGTAAAGCCTTGCAATTAATTTGGGTGGTTTGGTCGCCTGCAGGTTGAATCCGTCCGGCTTTCGGTTCAAGGGAGGTGGTTTGGTTGGACCGAGGTTCCACGCACCATCTCGGCGCGGCACCTTGCGGTCCCGGGCCCGATGGCTCAATCTCCCCCGGTCGGAACCCCGTCCCCACGAGGGGGCACCGTTCCGCTTCCTCCCACTCGCCCTTGAACCGGACCGGTCGCCTCGCCCGCCAAGGCCCGGACTCGACCGTGCGGGGCGGGGCCAAGCCCGATTCGGCAACGACGCTTCGAAGAGAAACAACGCAGCTTCGATCCGCGCTGGGCCTCGCATCCAACAAAGCACGCCGCGCCCCGAGCGCTCGCATCGGCTATCCGTCGCCCTAACCGCTAACCCGGTTACCGTCGATGCTTCACTTGCATGCTCACACGCATACGCTACCCCTTTCACCCTCACAAAACCCGGCGTTCCAACGCCGTTCGTACATTCCACCAACGCTCTCCCTGTTACACACCACACCTCTCGCGCACACTCTTGCGCACACTTTGGTCCACACCTCTCCTCCGTTACGTCCTCCGTAACACTCACCATGGGCGTGCACTCTTGCATCCACCCACTAACGCGCTCACATGGGCTCTCCCACACCCGCGCTACCACTAACTCAGGTGTGCTTCCTCGCACACCCTCGACCATTCCAAGTGTGCATTCTCGCACCCGCTCCACCACCAACTCACTCCTCGTGTCACACTCCGTACACCCCGACGTGCATTCTCGCTCGCACTCGGTTTCACTCCCACACTTTATAACACACCCACTCGCCGACGCACACTTTTTCCTCCCACGCGTGCCATTTCCACTCACACGGGACCCTTCACCAACGCACGGATGCTTCCTCGATCCCAAGCGCGTGAAAATTATTTTGTCGCTAAACATCCTCTTACAAAATCTACCCGCACAATATACAGCACGTCTCACCTTCGGGGTTCTTCTTCCTCCCTGCACCAAAACCTGAAAACTTCCATTCGGGTTAAGCACAGCATCGTGATGTGAGCAGGGACTTTGCACATTTTCCATTTCTCCCTGCAATTCCCGGGCTACCTCCGTCATCTCTTCAATTTTAATTCCCAGCACTGCTTTGTCTTTGTTCCCCTCGATGACCGTTGGCTTTAATAAAACACCCTCTACCTCATCGGTCGCCGGCTTTTCCAAACCCCGTGTCGCGATTTCTACCCCCGTCATTGTACCCGTGTTTTCCTCCGCTTCGCTCAACCGGCGCTTCTCGACCCGCGTTACCTCCTCGTGCACCCCTGGGACCCTTTCGCCCAACTTGCGGTCTCTGTCCCTCTGCTCCCTTGCCTCTCTATCGGCCCTCATTCCGTTCGTTGTTGCTTCAATTTGGTTTCTCAATTTCTCCCCCTCTATTCTCAGCATCTCGGCGAATTGCGCCATGAAGTCCCCCACATCAAAGCCCGCTGCTACGGTCATGGCCGCGGCAAAATTTGGTGCCGCTGTAACCACGTGCGCGAGAGCGCCATTTTGTGCACCTGATACCTCCTCAACCACACCTTCTTTACTCTCCTCCACCATTTTCCCCACTTCTTCCCTGGGGTCCTGGGTCGATTCTACCCCACTCTCCTCTACCGGAACCCAGCCGTCTTGATCTGCCATAGCGCGACTTTCAAAATTCGGGTTTTTATTTTAAAACAAAACAAATTTTGCCGTTAATAATTTCGAGCGCGTGAAGCGCGCTTCGGGTCCAATCCCACTTCCCGACACCAATTGTTACGGACACGGCTTCAGATGTTGCTTGACCGAGCGGAATGGCCGCCGTGTTCGCACAGTTTACCCGATTACCCCCAACTCACCCGATTCCACTCGAACGTTGGCCAAATCGCGCTACGCTAAATCAATGATGGAAAGGACACAACGACTGGGATAGATGAAACGACGCAAGGGGGTACAGTTCTCAAGACCTCCGGAGGAGGATATAATTAGTGGTGGAGAAAAGGGGTAGATTACAAGGTAATGAGGTAAAGACACAGAAGAGATAGGCACTTAGACACAATCTTATCCAGCCCAGACAGACCACAGACAAACGGAACAAGACTGACTTACACAGGGATTGATGGCAGGGAAGGACAGGCAGTCGATAGCACAAGGTGCACCTTGGCTCAGGGACAGGATAAAGCGCGGTCCAGTCCAGAGATGCGGGGAGGTGTCACAGCGCTCGGAGGTGGCGTCCTTCTCTCTCCAAGCTCAGCGCGCATCTGACGTCACCTCCCTCTTCCTGCGCATGCTCAGCGGGGAGTCACACGCCCTCGGCTGGTTGACTCCGCCCCAGATGGGACCGGTCCGCCGCTTCTATTGGGTGCGGGGGTTACCGGGCTCCGCCCTTGACGAGGAGCTGACAGCGAGCCCCTACTTGGTAACCCCGTCGAGCACATGCTCGATGGCGGCTCGTTGGAAAGGCCTGGTGCACTCCCAACACCCCCTACCAACCAAGCCGGAGTGAGGACGCACACTCTCCGCGCCGCCGCCGTTGTTGTTGTTGTTGTTGTTGCTGAACCGTGAGGAAGAGCTGCGGGGAGGTATTGGGAGGTCCTAAACTTCCTAACGGTGCCATACAATCACATTCTGGTGCAACGAAGAGTCAGAATTAATGGAAACGAGTCCTTAACTGACATAGACTAAGAATAACTAGCAAGATGTCCTATAGTTGTCTACGTGAGATGCGGTGGACCTGGATGCGACATTTAATGGGGGAAATAGGGGGAGGTCGGGTCTACAGAGTGTTGTTTACAGAAAATGGGACTAGGGAATGGGAGATTGGGGATAGTTGGGAAGTATTGAGGAAATAGGGGAATATTTACAAGCGGATATGGATGGATGCCAATCCCATATCCGCAACAATATATATATACATATATATATATATATACTGTATATATATATATATATATATATATATATATATATATATATATATATATATATATATATATATATATATATATATATATATATTGGTTATATTATATACAGGTAAAGGGTAAAAAATGGAAGCACCTGGGTAAACGAGGTACACCACATATATGGAAAGCAACGGATTCCACACAGGTTTAGCCCATGTGTTAAATAACCAAATAACATCCCAGCATGCTTTGTGTCATGTATGAAAATGCTGCACAGGCCGGGTTGACGAAAGTATGGCTAGCATGGCTGCAAGAAGAGACCTCAGTGACCTTAAAAGATGGGTGATTGGGGCGTATTTGGCAGGAGCTTCAGTGACAACGACAGCTCAACTTGCTGATGTTTCACGAGCAACGGTGTCGAAGGTGATGTCGGTATGGAACTCCAAGGGAAATACATTATCAGCAAAGGGAAACAGTGAACAGAAGTGCATACTCATGTATCATGATGCCCTTGTATTAATTAAACTGCAAGGCAAAGCAGGTGAGCAACTAAAGATAAATTGACTAAATTTCAACCTGGGGCAAGCAGCCAGTTTCATCAAGCATGGTCCGACGAGAACTCCACAGAGCGGGATACCATAAACGGGTTGCAGAGTACAAACCACTCATCACACCTGGCAATGCACGTTTGCAAGTCCAGTGGTGCAAAGAGCTATTTGTTTGCTCTTTGGCAATGGACTACAATGGACAAAACACACATCGGCAATGGACTACCGAGGAGAGGAGAAATGTGATATGGTCAGGTGAATCATCCTTCACCATGTTCTCGACAAACGGACGAGAGCACATGTGGCACCAACTTAAAGAAATGAGTGCTTGGTTCCAACAGTAAAGGGTTTTGGTGGTTCTGTAATGCTGTGGGGCACATTTTCCTGGCATGGTTTGGGTGCAGTCATGCCCTTAGAAGGCAAGGGCAATGCAAATCGCCACTTAATGGTTAAACTTAATCGTTAAATCGCCACTTAATCGCCACTTAATCGTTAAATGCCTCCACTTAATGGTACGGATTGATTATCTTCACTTAAAGGTTCATGTTGGAGCATTTCTTTCCTGCCAGGAGGGGCGTCTTCCAGGATGACAATGCCTCCATCTACAGAGCATGTGTGGTCACCCAATGGTTTGATGAGCATGACACTGATGCTATCCATATGTCATGGCCTTCTCAGTCACCAGATCTGAACCCAATGGAGCATTTATGGGATATTCTGGAATGGTGCCTGAAACAGCATTTTCCAACACCATCAAACAGGTGTGAGTTGATTGACTTTCTCGTGGAAGACTGTTGCCGCATCCCTCCTGCTGAATTGCAGACACTGGTGGACTCCATGCCACGATGCGTACTGGCCGCAAATAATGGTCCAACGCCCTATTAAGTGACTTTACAAATATATATTATACACATGGCCAAAAGTATGTGGACACGCGAACATCACACCCATATGTGCTCATCGAACATCTCATTCCAGAACCATGGGCATTAATATGGAGTTGGTTCCCCCCCACCCCCCTTTGCCGCTATAACAGCCTCCACTCTTCCCGAGAGGCTTTCCACTAGATGTTGGAACATTGTTGCAGGGATTTGCTTCCATTCAGCCACAAGAGCATTAGTGAGGTCGGCCACTGATGTTGGGCGATTAGGCCTGGCTCAAAGTCGGCATTCCAACTCATTTCAAAGGTGTTTGATGGGGTTGAGGTCAGGGCTATGTGCAGGCCAGTCAAGTTCTTCCACACCGATCTCGACAAACCATTTCTGCATGGACTTCGCTTTGTGCACGGGGGCATTGTCATGCTGAAACAGGAAAGGGCCTTCTCCAAACTGTTGCCACAAAGTTGGAAGCACACAATCATCGAGAATGTCATTGTATGCTGTAGTGTTAAGATTTCCCTTCACTGGAACTAAGGGGCCTAGCCCGAACAATGAAAAACAGCCCCAGACCATTATTCCTCCTCCACCAAGCTTTACAGCGGCACTATGCATTCGGGCAGGTAACGTTCTCCTGGCATCCACCAAACTCAGATTTGTCCATCGGACTGCCAGATGGTGAAGCGTGATTCATCACTCCAGAGAACGCGTTTCCACTGCTCCAGACTCCAATGGCGGTGAGCTTTACACCACTCCAGCTGACGCTTGGCATTGCGCATGGTGATCTTAGGCTTGTGTGCAGCTGCTCGGCCATGGAAACCCATTTCATGAAACATGAGCCGACGAACAGTTGTTGTGCTGACGTTGCTTCCTGGGGCAGTTTGGAACTTTGTAGTGAGTGTTGCAACCGAGGACAGACAATTTTTATCTGCTACGTGCTTCAGCACTCGGTGGTCCCGTCCTGTGAGCTTGTGTGGACTACCACTTTTGTTGCTCCTAGACATTTCCATTTCACAATAACAGCACTTACAGTTGACCGGGGCAGCTCTAGCAGGGCAGAAATCTGACGAACTGACTCGTTGGAAAGGTGGCATCCTATGACGGTGCCACGTTGAACGTCACTGAGCTCTTCAGTACAGCCCATTCTACTGCTAATGTCTGTCTATGGGGATTGCATGGCTGTGTGCTTGATTATACAGACTTGGCATTTAATATGGAATATTTTTTTTGTGGGGGTGAACTTACTTTTCAAGATGACTTAGAACCAAAAGTTCATTGGAATTATGTTGAAATTATTCTAGATTTTGTTAATGTGACCTTTAAAAGAAACAAAAACCACATTTGACATTTCGAAGCAAATAAATTGATCCTTGAAAGTGATGTAAACTGATATCGAACTCAATTCATGGACAGTACTGTGTTAAACTTCTGTGCATTTTCCAGAAGTATCTCTTTATTTTGCACATTAGCCAAAAAATTTTTTAAACAAAAACAAAAGTTAAATTACGACTGGGATTACGGACAGTAAAATTACAGTTCAGTACTTCGTGTAACCTGGTGTTGGGCTAGTACTTAACCCTGGTGTTGGGCTAGCGGCTAGGGTGCTGGCTTAGGATCCTAGGATCCTGGGTTCGAATCCCGGTCGATCGCTGAATTAACGCCAGGGGGGTTGACTCAGCCTGTCATCCTTCCGAGGTCGGCTAATTGAGTACCAGTTCACTGGTAATTCCCTGTTTGTCGTTAAAGGCGGCAAAAAGGGTTGGCGTCAGGAAGGGCATCCGGCCGTAAAACATTGCTTCAAAAAGGGGACCAAAAAACAACAACAACCACGGTTCCCGAAAAAGGCCAACCCCTGCATTGCGGAGAAAAATGGCCTCTAAAGGTGGTCTACTTCGTGTAACCCCCACGAGCATTCAGGAGAGCACGTACACGTTGAGGCATGCTGTTCACGAGATTGCCAAGGTTTGGACAGGAATCACTTGCCATGCAGTGACAATAGCCTGCTGCAATTCACGCACAGAGGCAGGCTGCTGGTCCAAGTTGTCGATTTGACGCGTTAATTCTGCCCACAAGTTCTCTATCGGATTCATATCCGGGGACATGGCAGGCCACTCCATATGAAAGTGTTGGATCATGCGAGCACGATGAGGCCGTGCATTGTCATCTTGGAAGACAAAGTTTCCTCGAAAGGCTGCATGAACAAATGGAAGCAATGTTTCTTCCAGAATGGCCCTGTGCTTGAACTGGTTCAGGTTTCCATTCAGAACAACCAGGTCAGTTTTGCCCCCTGCATGAAAAGCAGCCCAAACGGTCACCCCACCACCTCCAGCTTGGACTCTTGGCACTATACAATCTTCGTTGTAGGCTTCATGCACTTGTCTGCGCACTCCGACGCGGCCATATTGACGACAGACCAGAAATCTAGACTTGTCACTGAAGATCACGTGATTCCAGTGTCCTGGCTGCCATTGGCGGTGCTCTGCGGCCCACTGCAATCGGCGCTGGTGGTGTTGTCTGGTCAGACGTGGCTTTCTCAGGGTACGCCTGGCATGATAGCCTGCTTGAACCAGTCGTTGGTTGACTAGCCTTCTGGATACAGGCACATTTGTCAGTTGCTGCCACTCAGCCCGAAGCCGATTAGCTGATTTGGTACGGCCATTGCGGACTAACCGGTGCAGCTGGCGATCATCTCTCCTTGTGGTTCTGTGGGGACGTCCTGACCTCGGTATTGGAGTAGGGACACCCCTCTGAGCATTTCGTTTCAGGATCTTTGACACCTGACCTTGAGTGATGCCATACTGCCGAGCAATAGCATGCTGTTTCATGCCGGAATTTCGGAAAGCCACCACTAAATGACAAACAGCATTGTTGAGTTGACGGACCATCTCCAGGGGAAGCGGCAATAACTTTTGTAGACGTGCAGCAGTTGTTTTCCACTAATACAGAACGCAACAACCCTTATATACCCGATTGTGAAGCCAATCGTCAAATGTACCTGTCCGTTCATTTTGTCACGCCACCTGTGATATAATCCTGTTATTGACTTCTTGCTGCAACAGACAATCAGTGACATGGTTCTTTTAACAAAGAAATCACCGAAACGTAAAGAAAACTCACCAGATTGATATACCGAGTTCAGAAAGTAAACCCAAGTCAAGAAAAAAAAAAAATCCATATTAAATGCCAAGTCTGTATATACCTGTCAGCAATGGGTGTAGCTTAAACAGCCGAATCCACCAATTAGAAGGTGTGTCCGCATACTTTTGGCCATATGGAGTATATACATGTGCAGTATAGTAGGGCCTTCTGACTCGACAGTGGCCACACGGCATTAAGCGTCATGTGTGCATGCTCCATCAAGCTATGGGTTTAATGCATATATTGTACTGAGTATGAATATATATATATATATATATATATATATATATATATATATATATATATATATACATACAGGGTGTGTCAATGGAATGTGACGGTTTTTACAGCATTATTGTGGAGAACTGTGTTGAATAAAAAGCAAAACGCTTTCAGTTGAAAAACAACAGTACAATGCAATTTATTAATCTGTACTTATTTTTTAAAATAACATATTTTAAGTGGCCTCCACCAAAACGGATACATTCATGTAATCTAGATCTGAAGTCGTCCATAACCCGTCGCAATAAACCTGTCAATTGCTCGAATTTTTTCAGCCATGCGTTGTTTCAATACCATGGTGGTGCGAGGTTTGGCGGCATAAACTTTTGACTTCGAGTATCCCCATAGGAAGTAGTTGGGAGCTGTTAGATCAGGGGATCTAGGCGGCCAGTCGATATCTCCAAATCGGGGGACTACGTGCCGGGAAACATGGATCGCAAAACTTCCATCGGTGCCCGAGATGTGGGCGCCGTGGTGCCATCCTGCTGGAACCAGATCTTACCATCGATGTCCTCGTCACCAGGAAACTCTAACATTGTCAGCATTTGTTGATATTGCTCCGAGTTTACGGTCACAGTGCGGTTACCTTCTTCAAAAAAGTACGGTCCGATAATTCCAAAGGCAGAAATGCCACACCAAACTGTGACTTTCGCACTGTGTAATGGTCTTTGAAACACCTGTACAGGTTGTTCATCACTCCAATAACCGCAGTTCTGTTTGTTGACAAACCCGGAGAGGTGGAAATGCGCCTCGTCCGACATCATTAATTTCTGCAAAACAGCTGGATTTTCATTCAATATGTCCATGAACTGCTTACAAAATTCCAGTCGAGCTATTTTGTCGATTTCTTTCACACCTTCAGAATTTTATAGGGAAATCCCTACCTAAATTTATTAGTTCCCTACCTAAATCCCTACCTAAATTTATTAGTTCCCTACCTAAATTCCTATCCAAATCCCTACCTAAATCCCTACCTAAATCCCTACCTAAATCCCCACCTAAATTTATTAGTTCCCTACCTAAATCCCTATCTAAATCCCCACCTAAATCCCTACCTAAATCCCCACCTAAATTTATTCGTTCCCTACCTAAATCCCTATCTAAATCCCCACCTAAATCCCCACCTAAATCCCTATCCAAATCCCTACCTAAATCCCTACCTAAATCCCCACCTAAATCCCCACCTAAATCCCTATCCAAATCCTTACCTAAATCCCCACCTAAATTTATTAGTTCCCTACCTAAATCCCTATCTAAATCCCCACCTAAATCCCTACCTAAATCCCCACCTAAATTTATTCGTTCTCTACCTAAATCCCTATCTAAATCCCCACCTAAATCCCCACCTAAATCCCTATCCAAATCCCTACCTAAATCCCTATCTAAATCCCCACCTAAATCCCCACCTAAATCCCTATCCAAATCCCTACCTAAATCCCTACCTAAATCCCTACCTAAATCCCTACCTAAATCCCTACCTAAATCCCCACCTAAATCCCCACCTAAATCCCTATCCAAATCCCCACCTAAATTTATTAGTTCCCTACCTAAATCCCTACCTAAATCCCCACCTAAATTTATTAGTTCCCTCCCTAAATCCCTATCTAAATCCCCACCTAAATCCCTACCTAAATCCCTACCTAAATCCCCACCTAAATTTATTAGTTCCCTACCTAAATCCCTATCTAAATCTCCACCTAAATCCCTACCTAAATCCCTACCTAAATCCCTACCTAAATCCCTACCTAAATCCCCACCTAAATTTATTAGTTCCCGACCTAAATCCCTATCTAAATCCCTACCTAAATTTATTAGTCCCCTACCTAAATCCCCACCTAAATTTATTAGTTCCCTATCTAAATCCCTATCTAAATCCCTATCTAAATCCCTACCTAAATCCCTACCTAAATCCCTACCTAAATCCCCACCTAAATTTATTAGTTCCCTACCTAAATCCCTACCTAAATCCCTACCTAAATCCCTACCTAAATCCCTACCTAAATCCCCACCTAAATTTATTAGTTCCCTACCTAAATCCCTATCTAAATCCCTGCATAAATCCCTACCGAAATCCCCACCTAAATTTATTAGTTCCCTACCTAAATCCCTATCTAAATCCCTACCTAAATCCCTACCTAAATCCCCACCTAAATTTATTAGTTCCCTACCTAAATCCCTATCTAAATCCCTATCTAAATCCCTACCTAAATCCCTACCTAAATCCCCACCTAAATTTATTAGTTCCCTACCTAAATCCCTATCTAAATCCCTACCTAAATCCCTACCTAAATCCCTACCTAAATCCCCACCTAAATTTATTAGTTCCCTACCTAAATCCCTATCTAAATCCCTACCTAAATCCCTACCTAAATCCCCACCTTTATTAGTTCCCTATCTAAATCCCTATCTAAATCCCCACCTAAATCCCTACCTAAATCCTACCTAAATCCCTACCTAAATCCCCACCTAAATTTATTAGTTCCCTATCTAAATCCCTATCTAAATCCCTATCTAAATCCCTATCTAAATCCCTACCTAAATCCCTACCTAAATCCCCACCTAAATCCCCACCTAAATTTATTAGTTCCCTACCTAAATCCCCACCTAAATTTATTAGTTCCCTACCTAAATCCCTATCTAAATCCCTACCTAAATCCCTACCTAAATCCCCACCTAAATTTATTAGTTCCCTACCTAAATCATCAAATTGTGAATTCAAGGTTGGTGAAGTCATCATGGATTTGTTTGATCATATAGATTATGCACTGCAGTACATACAGTGCCCTCCATAAGTATTGGAGCAGTGAAGTCAAATTTATCAAAAGAGTAATATGAGGCGAGAGTAAAGAAGGTCAGCTTTTATTTCTTGGTATTTCTATGGATATATGCTTTACCGTTGTAGAATAATAGCACTTTTTACAGTTAATTTCCCGCCTCTCTCCACCCCCCTATTTTAGGTAAGCATAAGTATTGGAACAAATGACTGACAGGTGTGTCTTGTTGCTCAGATGTTTCTTGTTGCATTGATGGTTCACACATTAAAGAGTTGTGAATGTCTAGTCTTGTTTTAAGCTTTTGCTTTTGCCTTTGAAGTCGGTGGGCATAAACCAACATGAAGACCAGATAACTGTCTATGAAAGAAAATCAAACAGTTTGGAAGCTGATAAAGAACAGAGGAATCCAATTATAACCATAACACAACAATTTGATATGTTTTTAAAAATAAATAACCACCAGTGCTCGAAGCAATCAACAACGGCCAAGTTGGTCAAATAAAACAACTGCAGTTGATGACAGAAAAATCATCAGAGCTGTGAAGAAAAACCCTAAAACATCTGTCAATAACATCACCAACAACCTCCAGAGTGCAGGATGAAAGTATCACAATCTGCCGTTCACAGAACACCTTCACAGCAGAATTACAAAGGCTACACCGCAAGATGCAAACCTCTCATCAGCACCAAAAATAGAAAGGCCAGATTAGAATTTGCCAAGAAGTAGAGAGGTGAGCCAGTGAGTTCTGGAACAAAGTTTTATGGACAGGTGAGACAAGATAAACATTTACCAAAGAGATGTAAAGGTGAAAGTGTGGAGAAGGAAGGAACTGCAGATGATCCAAAACACACCACCTCATCTGTAAAGCATTGTGGAGGTAGTGTCATGACATGGCTGCCTCTGGAACTGGCTCACTCATCTTTATTGATGTTGTAACTAATGATGTCAGCAGCAGAACGAATTTGGAAGTGAACAGAAACATTTGTCTGCCTATGTACGAGAAAATGAATCCAAACTCATTGGGCAGCACTTCACCATGCAGCAGAGAATGACCCAAAACACACTGCCAACTCAACCAAGGAGTTCATCAGGGGGAAAAGTGGAAGGTTTTAGACTGGCCAAGTCAATCTCCTGATTTAAATCATAAATTTAAGAGGACTAAAGAGAGAGAAAGAGACTAAGAGGTCTAAATAAGACGAGACTAAAGTCAGAAACCCCCCAAAACAAGCAACTGAAAATGGCTGCTGGAAAGGCTTGGTAAGCATGTCACAGGAAGATACCAAGAGTTTGGTGATGTCATTGGTCACAGGCTTGATGCAGTTATTGTATGCAAGGGATATGCAACCAAATACTAACTATTATGTGACTTTAAGTTCATTTATTCCAATATTTATGCTGATTTAAATGGGGAGACTGAGCATAAAAAGTGCTATTGTAATGCAATGCTTAAACATCAATGCATAGAAATACCAATAAATAAAAGCTGACCGTCTCTACTATTGTCTCATGTTCATCTTTTGATCTCAAATCCAGAATTTCCTGAGAAAAGAGCAATAATAACAAATTTGACTTCACTGTTCCAATACTTATTGAAGGCCCTGTGTGTGTGTGTGTGTGTGTGTGTGTGTGTGTGTGTGTGTGTGTGTATATGTGTATATATATATATATATATATATATATATATATGTATATATATCTATATATATATATATATATACATATATATATAAATATATATATATATATATATATATATATATATATATATATATATATATAATATATATATATATATATATATATATATATATATATGTATATATATACAGTCACGTGAAAAAGTAAGTACACCCCATGTAAAGTTTTGACTTTTTCAACATATTTCAACATACAGCTATTTGATCTTCATTTCAACAATATTGATAGATAAAGGTGAAAAATACAACAAATATCATGAAACATTTACATTTTGTAGTCCATTGTATAATTTAAATAAACATAAATGCAAATTTCGCATGTGGAAAAAGTAAGTACACCCTTGGCTCTAATAGGTGGTATTGCCCCCTTTGGCAGAAACAACCTCAAGTAGGCGTTTCTTATAACTGTCTACCTGTCTCTGACATCAACTGGGAGAAATTTTTGCCCACTCCTCCATGCAGAATTCTTTCAGCTGTGCGATGTTTGAGGGGTTTCTTGCATGCACAGCTCGTTTCAAATCCCCCCACAACATCTCAATGTGTTTTAGATCCAGGCTTTGACTTAGCCATTCCAGAACCCTCCATTTCTTTCTTTTCAGCCATTCCTTGGTGGATTTACTGGCATGTTTAGGGTCATTGTCATGTTGCAAGGTCCACCTTCGGTTGAGCTTCAACTTCTCTGACAGATGGCCTCACATTATCCTCAAGCACCCTCTGGTACAATGAAGAATTCATTGTGGATTCTATGATGGTGAGCTGCCCAGGCCCTGATGCAGCAAAGCTGCCCCAAACCATAATATTTCCACAACCATGCTTGACAGTTGGTATCAGGTTCTTGTGGTCAAATGCAGTCTTTGGTTTTCGCCAAACATGTCTTCTGGTACTGTGGCCAAATATTTCTACCTTTGACTCATCTGTCCAGAGCACATTGTTCCAGAAGTGCTGGTCTTTGTCTAGGTATTCATTGGCAAACTTTAGTCTTGCCCTGATGTTCTTTCTGGACAGCAAAGGTTTCCTCCTGGCACACCTCCCATGTAGATCAAATTTGTGCAGCCTTTTTCTAATGGTAGACTCGTGCACTTTGACATCAACAGTGGCAAGAGCTACTTGTAGGTCCGGTGATGACATTCTGGGGTTCTTAGAGACTTCTTTCAGCATCTTGCAGTCTGCTCTCGGGCTGAACTTGCTGGGGCGGCCTGCCCTGAACAAGTTGGCAGTTGTTTGGAATCTTCTCCACTTATAGATGATCTTCCAGCCAGTCGAATGATTGATTTCAAATTGTTTGGAGATCTTTTTATATCCCTTCCCAGACTCGTAGGCATCTATAACCTTCTTTCTGAAGGCCTCAGAGAGCTCTTTTGATCTAGGCATGGTGACGCCGCACACTTCAACAACAAAGAGCAAACCAAACTAAATGTCTGAGGTTTAAATAAGACAGGTTCCTCCAAGATCCTCTCTAACGATGTTCTAATCATTTGCACTTGAGCTGGTGCACCTGATTCTAATTTTAGGTATTTGAAGTAGTGATAAATGTGGGGGTGTACTTACTTTTTCCACATGCGAAATTTGCATTTATGTTTATTTAAATTATACAATGGACTACAAAATGTAAATGTTTCATGATATTTGTTGTATTATATCACCTTTATCTATCAATATCTATCTATAATTCCAGTAATCTCTGTGTGTTTGTTTGTTTGTACGTTTGTTTGTTTGTCTGTGACCGCTGTTTCTCGACAACCACGGGTCCGATATACTTTAAACTTGCCAGGTATATTGCTGGGGACCCGAGGATGTGCCTTTTCAAGGTTTCATATTAATCGGACAATTACTTACCGAGCTATGTCCAAAAATCGATTCAACCAATCAGAGAGCAGCGAGCTATCGCGTGTGCCGAACGTGGCGAACACACTCTGCCTCGGATGGCACATTTGAGAGCGTATTCATTTATTTCACGTTTGCAAACTATGTTGCCGCTATGTTGGCGTTAAACTATGTTTTAAAACTAATAAAAACCATTTCATCTAAATAGAGGGGGGGGGGATTGTCACTGTACTCGCAAGCCGTTCGCCGTTCGCTTTGGCGTTGCGAATGGACCAACACATTCCATGAACCAAACCATTTCATGTAAAGCGTTCGCCGTTCGCTTTGGCGTTGCGAATGGACCAAAACATTTCATGGACCAAACCATTTCATGTAAATAGAGGGGGGGATATAATTTTAGATATAGATATAGTACGGGCATGCCCTAGTTGTTGAAATGAAGATCAAATAGCTGTATGTTGAAATATGTTGAAAAAGTCAAAACTTTACTTGGGGTGTACTTACTTTTTCACGTGACTGTATATATATATTGTTATGGATCCGGGGGACGGCACTCCCGTTAGCAAGGGGGTGTTAATCCCCTTGTCCTGTTAAGCTGGCCGTCCGCCGGTCCTGGAAGTATGACGTCACTTCCGGTCGGTGGTGAGTAGGGTTGTAAGCCCAATCCGTCTTACTACCTAATTACCACCACCAGCCGTAAGCGAGGAGATACTCCCACCCGGGCCGCAGCGTGAATGGATGCGCCGAGCGAAGCAAGCTGCGACTCGGGCCGTTAACAAAAGACTAAACCCGATTCCGAGCGTTGGCCGAATCGTGCCACAGGTACTCAATTGGGAAAGGACTAAAGCGATCGGGAGAAGAACAAACCAAAAGGGTAAGAAAGAACACAGGTTTATTCACTATCTACAAGAGGAAACGAAAGAAGGGAATATACAAGGAGAGGAAGAAGCAGATACACAGGGCAGCCTTAAAACAGTCTTATATTACCATACGCCCAGACAGAACAAACAGACTTACACGAATAGGGAATGGCAGGAAGGAATGGCTGGAAGGGGGAGAAAGTCCAAGCAGATGGCAGGGCAGGAAGGTCTGGGCAGATGGCACAGCGTCGAGGTCCGCTCCAGGTCGCGCTCCGGTCCACGCTCCGGGCTTGAGGCGAAACCCGGCGGCAGCTGCACGTATCGGTTTCACGCGGTCGGACAATGCGAATATATTGTGCCATTGTCGACGTCAACGGGCCCACTCTCCTGCCTTACGATTCAGCTGTATCTCATCTGGTACCTCGTATCTCGGACCTTCGCACTCATCTCCCTAAGCAGTCCCTCGCAGCCACTTTTATTGGGCGTTCTTGTATCCAGCCACCGGCTCCTAGGACACGCCTACCGGTCGGCTCACCTCAGCCCTGGTTGGCCGGCGAGGGCTCGCTGGCTCCACCTCTTGAGGAGACATTGACAGGCCACGCCTCGTTCCTGGCGCTCGAACCCACTCCTCCCTTTTTTCCTCCAGATTACCGCGTGCGTAATGGCGGCTTTGGGCCAGCAAATAAACCAAGACAAAAGGGCAGCGAATGCTGCCATACCGCTGCTGCACTTTGAAGAGGGAGAGATGATTGGGGATAATTGAAGGGGCCTATCTTATTTGATTAATGCAACGCAGATTCAACTATTGGGAACAGATCCTTAACTAAAACACATAATAATGAGATAACTGCAGAGAGGTCCTATGGTGTTCTATGTCTTGTACATGGACTAACTAGGGTGTGATCTTTAATATCAGCCAAATAATGGGGATATTTACAGGGCATTATTTATAAGGGAACATTTACCAAAATTTACAAAGTGAAGGTTCTAAAAACCGTAACACAGCACCCGTCTCTCCTCCAGGGCCGTCCCGGCCCGAAAGAGCTTTAACTTAATGTGACACTCAGGTGTAGTAACCCTCTACTATTAACCTTACCCTTGAGTGCGACAGTTTTAAAACAACTAAGTATGTCCCACCTGCTACGTTGCATCCTACCTAACAGATTCACGCCCACAGGATAACCGAATCACGGAATTATTTCCAAACTACACATAAAGCCGGTGGGGAGCATTATCTACAAGACACTAATTATGTACACTGCAAACCCAGGACCTGTCTTCTGGGAGACAAAAAGATGTTTTGAAAGAGGAAGGAGCATGCACTGCACTGTACCGATACACCATACCCACATGCCCGGGGATGCACAATTGATATTGCAGTGCACCCCCGAGCACAAGAGCATTACAATTCACCAAAAAGAGCACCAAAGCACCAATAAGTCCAATAAAGCACCACAGTCATCACAATAAAAACAAACTGATGACCTTGTTCGTGTTTCTCCTGCTCTGCTGGTCCGATGTTTCTTGATGTTGTCGTTCTTGTGGCTTGCTGCCTATTTGTAATAATAAAAAGGCACACAATGCGTCCATTTTTTTATTTATGGCCAACAGGGGCCAACTAAGGGTGATCCACCTATATGGCATAGGGGCCACCTCACCATGGTCCGCAAGCAAGCTTTTCTCTGGCCACCATGGCCAGTCCCAGCAGGGGGGCCAGGCCCCAACATGTGGGGTCCATAAGTGTGGTGCTTAGCCACAGAACCGTGGTCCATATGGTGGTGCTAGGCCGCAAGTCGTGCGGTCCATAAGGTGGTGTACCGGTCCAGGCAGGCTGGCAGCGGCAGCTCAAGCACACAACTGCGGCTACCTGCGCACTCCCCCCGGACCCAAAATAACAAGCCGTGAGTGGGGAAGGAAGGACACAGCAAGCATCAGGGCAAGGTCGCAAGGGTACACATTAATACAAGGTAATGCAAGGTGAGGTGTGCATGGGAGCGAGTTGAGAAAGTTCGTCCCTACTGTACGTCACCCCCCCTGTCACCTACCCTACCCTTGCCCTTACCCCGTATTTCCAAATTCTACACATTTACTAATTCGTCACTACTGTCTCGTCTTCCCCATATCTCCCCTAATCCAAATTGGTTACCAATCCCTCTAATCCAAATTTGCCCCCAATTCCAATTCCTCATCAATCCCTCCTAAGGAGGAAGAGATGGAATTACAGCACAATGTCACACTTACGTCATGATGCGTCTTCCAATCCAACCAACATTTACGAATACAACATCATGGTGTGGAGTCTATCTCACCTTGGTGAGTGGCTGCATATGGTGCGAAGGGATTTCATTCTACCTATCTTCTAAATGACATTACCATTCTTTACACTACCCGGGGTCTTTCCCTGCAAAACCATTGGCCACTTTACTCTATGCGGTTCTAAAAACCAATTCCCACTGACCATCTGTGGCGCTCACCAATTTGGGGTCTCACTCCCCCGATTCAACTCCCGGTGCTCTCGCACAATTTCAGGGCTGGGTCGTGTGGCGCTCCCAGCAGGCCTGCACACCTCCGCCACCGTAGTTGCCTCCAGAGCTTACCTGCTCCTTACCCTAACCTATCTTGGGGAAGGCCCTCTGGCTCTCTCCCCACTACCGCCCTCTCTGGCGTCAGGCTACCCGGGTCCGTCCCTGGATCCTCGGGCCCTACTGAACACTACTGGCTCCCAGAGCCTACCTGCGGCCTCACCTGGCCGACAGACTAGCAGTGGCGGAGTGCCCATTCAACCATACACACTAACAGGCCACACGCCCAGCCAATTTACTCTACTACTGCACCCATCCAAACACCATTCTACACACGTACCACAGACGTCAATATCCACCATTATTTACCTATACCCTCTACCTACTCTTAAACTACCCTCCCCGGGTGCTCGTGAAGGGGGGTCCACCTTTCCCCCATTCACACCTTCGCACCATGCACTCCCACTCCACATTTTCCACACTCTCACTCCACACCATCCATTCTATACTCCATTCATTCCAGACCATTTATTCCCACAACCATTCTCACCTGTATTTGCACACCTGTGCCCACACACCTGGTGCCACCTGCACCCTCCTTTCCTCCCAGGACCATTCACTTCAATACAATGCCAATCACACACTTTCACAATGACTCAATCATACACTGCATCATCTAATCTGACTACTCCCTTCTGAAACTCGTGCTCCCCATCTTCCCTTATACTAAGCACTCCCCCGTCGTTATCAACCAACTAATCTACCTACGTCCCCTACTACCTGTACAATGTCACTACTTAAATCTCAAGTCTCCTAAAGTCATCTCTAAATTCCTATTATTTTATCCTAACCCTCCCGGGCTAGTTTGCACAGCCACCCCATAAACTAATGCTCATGTGCCCTGACCAGAATGTGATGTGAGGGATGGTAAATCTACCATCCCTCGACACTGGGTATCAATTTCCAATCACTATTCCCAATTTCGAATCACTAGTTATTTCACGCCAATTCCCTACCAATTCCAAACAATAACACTACCATCATTACAGTCCGCTAAACTTGAGCCTCTCAGTACGTCCATGCATTTTCAAAGCTCGGCTTCACAAAGCCGCACAATGAATATGGGTGGTTTGGTCTCCTGCGGTTGGGTCCATCCGGCATCCGATTCAGGGGAGGAGGTTTCATCGGGCCAAGGTTCACAGCACCATCCCTACGCGGGGCCTTTCGCTCCCATGCGCGGTGGGCCAGCCTTGCCTGGGTGGAACGCCGCCACCACAAGGGGGCGCCGTTCCGACCCCTCCTACCTCCCCTCGAACCGGGCCGGTCGCCTTGCCCGGCAAAGTGCGGACTCGACCGTGCGGGGCGGGGCCCGGCCCGAATCTTGCACGATGCTCCGAACAGGAGCGACGCGACACCGATCCCCGCCGGCTCCCGCAGCCCACACCACCCGGCACGGACCGGGAGCTCGCGTCGGCTATACGTCGGCCTAACCGCTGCCCCGGTCAACGTCGATGCTCGCTTTGCATTCTCACACCCATTCGCTACCCCTTTCATACTCACAAAACCCGGCGTCTCAGCGCCTCTCATGCATTCCACACACTCCGTCCATTCCACCACCGCACTCCCTGTTACACACCACTCCTCTCGCGCACCTTCTTGCGTACACTCTCCCGGTACGTACTCCGTACCACTCACCACAGGTGTGCATTCCAGCACATACCCACTCATGCGCTCCGGTGTGCTCTCCCGCACCAGCGCCACCACCGACTCACTCTCCGTGTCACACTCCGTACACTCTGTTTCACAATCTTCACAATCGCTCCCACTATCATACTCTGTCGTGCATTCATTCACACTCTTACATCTCACCACGGACCTTTCAATAGCGCCCGGGTGCCGTCGCGACCCCAAGTACGTGAAAATGCCTTTTGCGCCAAACATCCTCCTGCAAAATCTCCCCGCACAATATACAGGCCGACTCACCTGGGTGCTTCTTCCTCTTCGCTCCAATACCTGCAAACTTTCATTTGGGTTAAGCACAGCATCAAGGTGTGAGCTGAGACTTTGCATGTCTTCCATTCCTCCCTCCAATTCATGGGCTACCGCTGTCGTCTTTTCAATTTCAATTCCGACTATTCCTTTTCCCATTTGAATTAATTCTTTTTCCTTTCTCTCGACGGCCGCTGGCACTAACAAAATTTTCCTTTCTACCTCAGTGGTCACCGTCTTCCCCATACCCCGGGTCGCGATCTCTATCCCGGTCCAGTTACCTGCGCTTTGCTCCAACTCGCTTTTCTTGCGCTCCTCAAGCCGCGTTACCTCATCACGTACCCGTGTGCCTTTCCCGCTCAACATGCGATCCATGCTCTCCCCACATTTTTGTATGCTCTCACCCATTCTGTCCCCAAATTTACTTATTTTCTCACTCATTCCGTTTCCAGACCCTTCAATATTGGCCCTCATTTCTCCCATACCCTTACTCAATCCCCCTAATTTGGTTTTCCAATCATTTCCCATTTCCCCAATTTGGTTTTCTAATCCCCCAAATTTGGTTTTCCAATCATTTCTCAATTCATTTCTCAATTGCTCCCTCCCCAATTTTATGGCTACCTGTACTTGCGCCAAAAAGGTCTGCAGGTCCACAACCCCTACTTGCGCAGCGGGCGTGGCCCTCGTCGCCACGTGCGAGGCGCCGCCATTTTGTGTGCCTGCAACCCCCACTGTTACACCTTCTTCAACCCCCTCTTCCATTGCTCCCACTGCCTCCCTGGGGTCCTGGGTCGCCTCTACCTCCTCATTCTCCCCTACCGGCACCCGATCGCCTTGATCATCCATGGCATGATTTAAATTTAGTGGCGTTAATAAAAATTTCGGCCGCTCCAAATTTTGACCAAATTTTTTAGATGTTAAAATTTGGTTGGGGTCCAATCCCACACTCCTGACACCAATTGTTACGGATCCGGGGGACGGCACTCCCATTAGCAAGGGGGGGTTAATCCCCTTGTCCTGTTAAGCGGGCCATCCGCCGGTCCTGGAAGTATGACGTCACTTCTGGTCGGTGGTGAGTAGGGTTGTAAGCCCAATCCGTCTTACTATCTAATTACCACCACCAGCCATAAGCGAGGAGATACTCCCACCCAGGCCGCAGCGTGAATGGATGCGCCGAGCGAAGCATGCTGCGACTCGGGCCGTTAACAAAAGACTAAACCCGATTCCGAGCGTTGGCCGAATCGTGCCACAGGTACTCAATTGGGAAAGGACTAAAGCGATCGGGGGAAGAAGAAACCAAAAGGGTAAGAAAGAACACAGGTTTATTCACTATCTACAAGAGGAAACAAAAGAAGGGAATATACAAGGAGAGGAAGAAGCAGATACACAGGGCAGCCTTAAAACAGTCTTATATTACCATACGCCCAGACAGAACAAACAGACTTACACGAATAGGGAATGGCAGGAAGGAATGGCTGGAAGGGGGAGAAGGTCCAAGCAGATGGCAGGGCAGGAAGGTCCGGGCAGATGGCACAGCGTCGAGGTCTGCTCCAGGTCGCGCTCCGGTCCATGCTCCGGGCTTGAGGCGAAACCCGGCGGCAGCTGCACGTATCGGTTTCATGCGGTCGGACAATGCGAATATATTGCGGTATTGTCGTCGTCAACGGGCCCACTCTCCTGCCTTACGATTCAGCTGTATCTCATCTGGTACCTCGTATCTCGGACCTTCGCACTCATCTCCCTAAGCAGTCCCTCGCAGCCGCTTTTATTGGGCGTTCTTGTATCCAGCTGCCGGCTCCTAGGACACGCCTACCGGTCGGCTCACCTCGGCCCTGGTTGGCCGGCGAGGGCTCACTGGCCCCACCTCTTGAGGAGACATTGACAGGCCACGCCTCGTTCCTGGCGCTCGAACCCACTTCTTACTTTTTTCCTCCAGATTACCGCGTGCGTAATGGCGGCTTGGGGCCAGCAAACAAACCAAGACAAAGGGCAGTGAACGCTGCCATACCGCTGCTGCACTTTGAAGAGAGAGAGATGATTGGGGATAATTGAAGGGGCCTATCTTATTTGATTAATGCAACGCAGATTCAACTATTGGGAACAGATCCTTAACGAAAACACATAATAATGAGATAACTACAGAGAGGTCCTATGGTGTTCTACGTGTTGTACATGGACTAACTATGGTGCGATCTTTAATATCAGCCAAATAATGGGGATATTTACAGGTGATTATTTATAAGGGAACATTTACCAAAATTTACAAAGTGAAGGTTCTAAAAACCGTAACAATATATATATATATATATATATATATATATATATTGTTGCGGATATGAGATTGGCCTCCATCCATATCCGCTTGTAAATATTCCCCTATTTCCTCCATACTTCCCAACTATCCCCAATCCCCCATTCCCTAGTCCCATTTTCTGTAAACAACACTCTGTAGACCCGACCTTCCCCTATTTCCCCCATTAAATGTCGCATCCAGGTCCACCGCATCTCACGTAGACAACTATAGGACATCTTGCTAGTTATTCTTAGTCTATGTCAGTTAAGGACTCGTTTCCATTAATTCTGACTCTTCGTTGCACCAGAATGTGATTGTATGGCACCGTTAGGAAGTTTAGGACCTCCCAATACCTCCCCGCAGCTCTTCCTCACGGTTCAGCAACAACAACAACAACAGCAACAACAACGGCGGCGGCGCGGGGAGTGCGCGTCCTCACTCCGGCTTGGTTAGCCGCCATCGAACATGTGCTCGACGGGGTTACCACGTAGGGGCTCGCTGTCAGCTCCTCGTCAAGGGCGGAGCCCGGTAACCCCCCGCACCCAATAGAAGCGGCGGACCGATCCCATCTGGGGCGGAGCCAACGAGCCGAGGGCATGTCACTCCCCGCTGAGCATGCGCAGGAAGAGGGAGGTGACGTCAGATGCGCGCTGGACTTGAAGCAAGAGAGACGCCACCTCCGAGCGCTGCAATACCTCCCCGCATCTCTGGACTGGACCGTGCTTGATTCTGCCCCTGAGCCAAGGTGCACCTTGTGCTATCGACTGCCTGTCCTTCCCTGCCATCAATCCCTGTGTAAGTCAGTCTTGTTCCGTTTGTCTGTGGTCTGTCTGGGATAGATAAGATTGTGTCTAAGTGCCTATCTCTTCTGTGCTTTACCTCTTACCTTGTAATCTACCCCTTTTCTCCACCACCAATTATATCCTCCTCCGGAGGTCTTGAGAACTGTACCCCTTGTGTCGTTTCATTTATCCCAGCCGTTGTGTCCTTTCCTTCATTGATTTAGCATAGCGCGATTTGGTCAACGTCGGGTGGAATCGGGTAAACTGTGCGAACACGGCGGCCATTCCGCTCGGCCCATCATAACATCTTAATCCGCGTGTCCGTAACAATTGGTGTCGGGAAGTGGGATTGGACCCGAAGCGCGCTTCACGCGCTCGAAATTATTAACGGCGAAATTTGATTTTGTTTTACAAAAATAAAAACCCGAATTTTGAAAGTCGCGCTATGGCAGATCAAGACGGCTGGGTTCCGGTAGAGGAGAGTGAGGCAGGGTCGATCCAGGACCAAATTGAGGGACATGAGGAGAGCGAAGCAGTGAGGGCGGCAGGTTCGCAAAATGGCGTCCTCGCGCACGAGGTTGCGGGCGCGCAAAATGGCGCCTCGCACATAGCTACGGCGGCCGCACCCGCTGCACAAGTGGGAGGGATGGCCCAAATGCAGGCCCTCATGGAGCAATTTATGGCGCAAATGCAGGCGTCCCTCAAACTGCAGAGTGAGCAATTGGGGGTAATGGGGAACCGGATGGATGCTCAGGGTGAGCGATTGGAGGGCCAAATGGGGGTAATGGGGTCCAATAGCGAGAAATTGAGGGAGGACATGGGGTCCAATAGCGAGAAATTGAGGAAGGACATGGGGTCCAATAGCGAGAAATTGAGGGAGGACATGGGGGCCAATAGCCAACGGTTAGAACAAAGGATGGGGGCCCAGATCGGAGGGTTAGGGAGTAGAATAGAGGGATTAGACAATAGATTAGGGGAAATACAGGAGGGGTTAATGGGGGTAGAAAACAGAATGGCCGCTCAAGAGAATCAAATGGAAGGGATGCAAAAGGGGTTAGAGGGGTTAGAAAACAGTATGGAAGGCAAATTGAGGGACATGAGGGACCAAGCGGAAAGGGAAGTTAAACAAATGGGGCAGCAGATAGAGGGGGTCAGAATGGGGGTAGAAACTAAATTGGATGCTCACAGGGAGGAAATGGAGCAGATGAGGGTGGCATCTGGGCAGGAGATGCAAGTGATGGGAGAAGAGATCAGAAGAGGTGTGAGTGAGGAGGTCGGAGGAGTGCGCGAAGAGGTGAGGCACTGTAAGGAGCGCATGGAGAAGGAGGTGAGAAAGGGGACTGTAAAATTGCAAGGTGGTATAGAGGAGTTGACGCTGGGAGTAGAACAACTGACAGTGGGACAAAAGGAGTTGGGGGACCAGGTAAAGAAGAACACAGCGGTAATAGAGGGTTTAAAATCGACACAGAAGGAGATGAAAAAGGACGTAGGGGTAATTAAAAAAGAGTGTCAGACGGTACATGAGGACCTGACGAGGAAAATGAACAAGGTGGTAGAGGTGATGGAGGTTAAAGAGCGGGAGGTGCGGGAGCACATAGAAAAAAATAAAGTGGAGTTAGAGGAAGAACTTAAAGGGGTGCACGAGGAGATGAAGGAGGTGAAGCAGAAATTAGAAGAAGTGGAAGAAGGGGTGAGCGAAATTAAGAAGCGACAGAGAGAGGATAAGAAAGAGATAAAGGAGGAAGTAAAATAATTGGTCCAAAGTCTGTGTTCGGATCGTGATGATGTGCTCATTAACCGGATGAGGGATTCGCAGGTGATGGAGGAGAAGCGAAGAGAAAGAGGACCCGGTGTAAGTGGTGACCAATATGGTCGTGCGTATGATGCGCCAGGTGATTTAATAAGCTTGGGGGTCGAGATAGACCCGGATGTTCGTGAGAGGCCAAGAGTGAGGTGTATGGCTGGTCCGGAGGGTATGGAACGAGGGTGCGAGCGAGAGGGTCCGGTGATGGGAGAGGTGCGAGGTGTGAGTGAGCAAGGTTGTGGTGGTGTGGAATGGGTAGCGGGTTGCGGAAGTGTGACCCATGCATCGACACCAACAGGGGTAGTTTTTAGAGGGACAGGGGAGGCACGAGAGCCCCTTGGGGGTAATGTACTGTGGGGGCCCGGCCGGTTCGGCCCCGCGCTGACCCCGCAAGGGGCGACGCACGGGGTCCGGCAGGCGGGCAACGACTCGCATACGAGGTGGTCCCACAAGGTCCCACTCGCGCCGTATGACGGCAAGAGTGATCTACGCGCGTACCTGGCGCAGTTTGACTGTGTGTGTAAGGGCAACGGTTGGGGTGAGGACGAAGGTGGAGTACACCTGGTGGCCGCATTGCACGGCGCGGCGGCGGAGGTGCTGACGGCATTACCACCGGGTGCTCTCACCCTGCCAGCCCTCCACGACGCCCTAATTAATCGATTCGGCATTGAACAGCAGAGCGAGCTTGTTAAAGCTCAGCTCGCGCTGCGAAAACGCAAGCCCCAGGAAGCCATCGGGGAACTTGCCCATGACATTCGCCGCGCAGTGGGGATCGCACATGCTAGCATGGCAGCGGATTCCCGGGAAAGCCTGGCGCTGGACCATTTTATCCAGGCCCTCCCGGATATTGAGCTCCGGCAACAGCTCGCCATGTGGCGCCCGCAGACTCTGAGCCAGGCGGCTGACGCTGCGGCCCGTTGGGAAGCAGCGAGGCCCCTGGCCCGGGGGAGCGAGCGTCACGCAATGGCGGTCCGCCAGGTGGGACCCCCGATGGAGGGCGGACCCCTTAGGGGGCCCGCCCCCGACGTGAGTCCTGACCTGGCGGGCATGGTCCGGAGGCTGGTGGACCAGCGCCTAGCGGGACCTGGACCATGGCAGGCGGCCCCGGAGGTGGCCCGCGGTGGACCACGAGCGGGTAATCCAATTCGGACCTTCAGGGGGGGAAATTTGGAATTCCGGAGACAAGCACCTTATCAGGTGAGGTGCTATACTTGCAACCGTCTGGGTCACCTGGCGCGGCACTGTCGAGCCACGCGCCGGGATGATCCCCGGCGGTTGAGGTCCTTAACTCCGCCCAGGGGGGAGTGGGTTAGCCGACCCCAGACACCCCCCCGCCAGACCCCGGGAAACTAGAAGGCCTTACACCGGCGAGCAGGCGCCCCCGTGGATTGCCTCGGCTTTAGATGCCGAGGCGGGACCCAGTACCTCTGAATAAGGGGGGCTTATTAGTGCCAGAGGACTGGGGGATTGATGAGCGATGGGCCCGGTGGGTAAGGTTGGCATCCCTGCCACCCTTCCCATGGGGGGCAAAGGAGCTATAGATTATGGGGTTTATGGCAGTGAAAACTAGCCCGGGTGGGTTAGGATATTGTGTGTAGGGCCCTAGAAGATGACATTAGGTAACGTTAAGTTTAGATAGTGACTGATACCTGTAGAGGGGACGCAGGTAGATTAGAGTGGATGATAATGACGAGGGAGCGCAATAGTTTAAAGGAACGACTGGGAAGCGCAAGTTTCAGAGGGGAGTAGTTAGATGAGATGATGCTGTGTGAGAACTGGACAGGTGTGTGGAGCAGTGGATGAGTAGTGAGTGTTGTGGATCAGTGCGAATGCGCTTGGGGGAGAGAAGGGTGCAGGCGGCACCAAGTATGAGAGCACAGGTGTGCAAGTACAGGTGTGTGGAATATATGGAGCAGAGAATGAGTGGTGTGGAGAGAGTTGGAGTAAGTGGTACGGAGTGGTGTGCATGGTGCGAAGGTGTGAATGGGGGAAGAGTGGACCCCCATCACGGATACCCGGGGCGGGTAGTGTAAGTGTTAGGTAGAGGGTATAGGTAAATTGTGGTTGGATATTGGCATCTGTGGTGCGGGTGGAAGAATGGTATTGTGGATGGGTGCATTAGTGTTGTGGAAATGGCTGGGCGTGTAGCCTGTTAGTGTGTGTAGTTGGTTTGGGCACTCCACCACTGTGAGGATGTCGGCCAGGTGAGGCCGCAGGTGGGCTCTGGGAGCCGTTAGTGTCAGTGGGTGCCTGATGATCCCGGGTGTGGATCGGGCAGCCCGTGCCAGAGAGGGCACTGAGGGGGTGAGAGTGCGAGAGGGCCTTCCCCAGTTAGTTAGGTTAGGGTGAGGAGCAGGTAAGCTCGGGTGGCAACTACAGTGGTGGAGGTGTGCAGGTGGGTAGACCTGCTGGGAGAGCTACACGTCACAGCCCAGAAATTGTGCAAGGGCACCGGGAGATGAATCGGGGGAGTGAGACCCCAAATTGAGAAGCACCACAGTTTAGTCAATGGGAATTGGTTTTTAGAACCCATAGTGTAAGTTGGCCAATGGATTGGCAGGGAAAGACCCCGGGTAATGTAAAGTTGTTAAAGTCATTTAGGAAATAGTTAGGATTGATGAACCTGTCGCACCATACGCAGCCACTTACCTGAGGTGATGATGATGACTCCACACCTGTGTTCCTTTGTTCTGTGTTGCAGGAAGGGAGAATTGCTGTGTGGATTTGTGAGACGCATCACGACGTGGATGAGACATTGGGGTGATTCCATCTCTCCCTCCTTAGGAGGGACTGATGATGAATTGGTGATGGCAAATTTTGATGTTGAGTTGGAGATGGCAAATTTTGATGAGAGTTGGAAATGGCAAATTTGATTGGTTAGGAGGGAGAGAAGACGAATTTGGTTTATGGGAGGAACGGGGAAGACAGTAGGGACGTTTGTTGATGTGTAAAGTAGATGTTTATGGGTAGTGTTGTGTTTTGTGGATACAGTAAGGGGTAAGGGAGGGGCAATGTAGGTTACCTGGTGGGTGGGGGCGTACGGTAGGAACGTACCTGTCTCACCTGGTTCCCATGTGCCCCCAGTGTGCATTACCTTGTATTGCGTGCACTTTTGCGCCCTTACCACCTTGCTCACTTGTCTTATTTTGTCTCCCACCTCCGAGGATCTGGCTTTGGGGCAGAGAGAGAGGAGAGAGAGGTGCTGGCTCTGCAGTTGTGGGCCTGTACTTTCGCTGCTTGCTGCCTGGATCGATACACCATATGGACTGCAATTTTTGTGGCCGCCCACCATGGACCGCAGTTCTTTTGCGGGCAAGCACCACCCATTGATGGACCTCTGGGTCAACGTGGCACCTATGCCATACAGGTGAACCACTTATAGTTGGCCCCCCTGACGGCCACAATTTAGAAATGGACGTGGTTGGCGCCTTTCTTTATTTCTAAGGAAGCCAGAAGGCCAAGTGCTCCATGAAGGCAAGACCAGCGGCAGAACATCGGCCGGCTGCGACACCACCGGTGACCATGGATACTTAATTGTGCATTATTGTTGAACACTTTATTGGTGCACCGGATGGTGCTGACTGTGTGTATGGGGTGGTGCTTTTGGTGCTTGGACGGGGTGCTCTGCACATTATTAAAGGCCGTAGGGCCACAGGGCACTCGTGGGTTGGTGTATCGATGCTGGCATGCGTGCTCTCTCTATGCATAACATCTGCATGTGTTCCTCAAAGAACAGGTCCCGGATCGTAGTGTAAATATCAGTCTTGTGTAAATAATGCTCCCTACCGGCTGTATGTTTAGTTTGAGAATGCTTTCCGCGATTCGGTTATCCTGTGGGTGTGTTTCTGTGAGGAGAAGGGTGCAACGTCGCAGGGGGACATATTTACTCATTTGTGAACATCTGTAAAACTGTCGCACTCAGGGTTGAGTTAATAGCAGAGGGAACTACATCTGAGTGCCACACTAACGTAGGTAAAAATTTATCGGGTAGGGACGCCCCGAGGTAGAGAAGGGTGCAATGTTGCGGATATGAGATTGGCCTCCATCCATATCCGCTTGTAAATATTCCCCTATTTCCTCCATACTTCCCAACTATCCCCAATCCCCCATTCCCTAGTCCCATTTTCTGTAAACAACACTCTGTAGACCCGACCTGCCCCTATTTCCCCCATTAAATGTCGCATCCAGGTCCACCGCATCTCACGTAGACAACTATAGGACATCTTGCTAGTTATTCTTAGTCTATGTCAGTTAAGGACTCGTTTCCATTAATTCTGACTCTTCGTTGCACCAGAATGTGATTGTATGGCACCGTTAGGAAGTTTAGGACCTCCCAATACCTCCCCGCAGCTCTTCCTCACGGTTCAGCAACAACAACAACAACAGCAACAACAACGGCGGCGGCGCGGGGAGTGCGCGTCCTCACTCCGGCTTGGTTAGCCGCCATCGAACATGTGCTCGACGGGGTTACCACGTAGGGGCTCGCTGTCAGCTCCTCGTCAAGGGCGGAGCCCGGTAACCCCCCGCACCCAATAGAAGCGGCGGACCGATCCCATCTGGGGCGGAGCCAACGAGCCGAGGGCGTGTCACTCCCCGCTGAGCATGCGCAGGAAGAGGGAGGTGACGTCAGATGCGCGCTGGACTTGAAGCAAGAGAGACGCCACCTCCGAGCGCTGCAATACCTCCCCGCATCTCTGGACTGGACCGTGCTTGATTCTGCCCCTGAGCCAAGGTGCACCTTGTGCTATCGACTGCCTGTCCTTCCCTGTCATCAATCCCTGTGTAAGTCAGTCTTGTTCCGTTTGTCTGTGGTCTGTCTGGGATAGATAAGATTGTGTCTAAGTGCCTATCTCTTCTGTGCTTTACCTCTTACCTTGTAATCTACCCCTTTTCTCCACCACCAATTATATCCTCCTCCGGAGGTCTTGAGAACTGTACCCCTTGTGTCGTTTCATTTATCCCAGCCGTTGTGTCCTTTCCTTCATTGATTTAGCATAGCGCAATTTGGTCAACGTCGGGTGGAATCGGGTAAACTGTGCGAACACGGCGGCCATTCCGCTCGGCCCATCATAACATCTTAATCCGCGTGTCCGTAACAATATATATATATATATATATATATATATATATATATATATATATATATATATATATATATATATATATATATATATATATATATACATATATATACGTATATATATATATATATATACGTATATATATATATATATATATATATATATATATATATATATATATATATATATATATATACATACATACATACATACATACACACACACACACACACACACACACACACACACACACACACACACATACATATACTGTATATCAAACGCTTGATGCAGCAAAATTTAAAGATTAAATATAAAGAGAGGCATTGCCCCTTGGAAGCTGGTGTGTAAGAAATCAATCAACAGCTCGCCATTTTAAAACTCTCCTTTGAGTCTGATTACATTGTTGAGATCTTCCATGAGGAAAAAGCTCTCTTATTCGCTGTCCTTAAAGTTTTGCATTCCCAGGATGCAGCTATGCAGCTCATGCCATTCCCCTTACATAAACGTACATAATTATAAGACAACGAAAATTTGCCCAAGGTACCAATACACAATGGTTTACCCTTTAGGAAAGGAAGTGTGGTATCTTAAACCTCCACCAACGATTGTTCTAGTGCACGGAACAGCCAAATTTATGTATACTGTGGAGGATGGTGCAATTGGTTGATACAACACTCTGCTTGCACAATGGAGATTCTTCTTCTCTCAGATTGGATAGTTGATGAAGAGAATTCGAGGGACTCTGTTATTGCCATGGAAGAGACTGCAGCTATTACAGTACTGAAAACTGTTCTCTGAGCCATTCCACAAAACAACGTCTTCACTTCCTTTTGTGGTCGTGTTGAGTAGCAGCAATTCCTACCTTGTCAGCCGGAAGGGGTTTGTGCTATTTAAAATCAGGCTATCTTGTTTGACGTTCTCAAATGAGTGCACAAATTGTGACGTTCAAATCCCATATACTCTACTGTATTGATTTGCCTGCTCTCTTGTAGAGTCAATGACTTGAATCGAGTCCATAGAGAAACTGTAGAGTCTATATAGAGTAACTGTATAGAGTCTATGGGGAAACAATAGAGTCTATGGGGAAACAATAGAGTCTATGGGGAAACAATAGAGTCTATAGAGAAACTGTATAGAGTCTATTGGGAAACAATAGAGTCTATAGAGAAACTGTATAGAGTCTATTGGGAAACAATAGAGTCTATAGAGAAACTGTATCGAGTCTATAGGGAAACAATAGAGTCTCTAGAGAAACTGTAGAGTCCATAGAGAAACTGTATAGAGTCCATAGGGAAACTGTATCGAGTCTATAGGGAAACGGTGGAGTCCATAGAGAAACTGTAGAGTCTATATAGAGAAACTGTAGAGTCTATATAGAGAAACTGTAGAGTCTATATAGAGAAACTGTAGAGTCTACAGAGAAACTGTATAGAGTCTACAGGGAAACAATAGAGTCTCTAGAGAAACTGTAGAGTCTATAGGGAAACTGTATAGAGTCCATAGGGAAACTGTAGAGTCTATATAAAGAAAGTGTAGAGTCTATAGAGAAACTGTATAGACTCTACAGGGAAACTGTAGAGTTTATATAGAGAAACTGTCGAGTCTATAGAGAAACTGTAGAGTTTATATAGAGAAACTGTAGAGTTTATATAGAGAAACTGTAGAGTCTATAGAGAAACTGTAGAGTTTATATAGAGAAACTGTAGAGTCTATAGAGAAACTGTAGAGTCTATATAAAGAAAGTGTAGAGTCTATAGAGAAACTGTATAGAGTCTACAGGGAAACTGTAGAGTCTATATAGAGAAACTGTAGAGTCTAAAGGGAAACAATAGAGTCTATAGGGAAACAATAGAGTCTATAGGGAAACAATAGAGTCTATAGGGAAACTGTAGAGTCTATAGGGAAACAATAGAGTCCATAGAGAAATTGTAGAGTCTATAGGGAAACAATAGAGTCCATAGAGAAATTGTAGAGTCTATAGGGAAACAATAGAGTCCATAGAGAAACTGTAGAGTCTATATAAAGAAAGTGTAGAGTCTATAGAGAAACTGTATAGAGTCTACAGGGAAACTGTAGAGTCTATATAGAGAAACTGTAGAGTCTAAAGGGAAACAATAGAGTCTATAGGGAAACAATAGAGTCTATAGGGAAACAATAGAGTCTATAGGGAAACTGTAGAGTCTATAGGGAAACAATAGAGTCCATAGAGAAATTGTAGAGTCTATAGGGAAACAATAGAGTCCATAGAGAAACTGTAGAGTCTATATAAAGAAACTGTAGAGTCTATATAAAGAAACTGTAGAGTCCATAGAGAAACTGTATAGAGTCTCTAGAGAAACTGTAGAGTCTATATAAAGAAACTGTAAAGTCTATATAAAGAAACTGTAGAGTCTATATAGACAAACTGTAGAGTCTATAGAGAAACTGTATGGAGTCTACAGGGAAACTGTAGAGTCTATATAGAGAAACTGTAGAGTCTAAAGGGAAACAATAGAGTCTATAGGGAAACAATAGAGTCTATAGGGAAACTGTAGAGTCTATAGGGAAACAAAAGAGTCTATAGGGAAACAATCGAGTCTATAGGGAAACTGTAGTGTCGAGTCTATAGGGAAACAATAGAGTCCATAGAGAAACTGGAGAGTCTATATAAAGAAACTGTAGAGTCTATAGAGAAACTGTATGGAGTCCACAGGGAAACTGTAGAGTCTATATAGAGAAACTGTAGAGTCTATATCGAGAAACTGTATAGTCTATAGGGAAACAATGGAGTCCATATAGAGAAACTGTAGAGTCCATATAGAGAAACTGTAGAGTCTACATAGAGAACTGTATAGAGTCTACAGGGAAACTGTAGAGTCTATATAGAGAAACTGTAGAGTCTATAGAGAAACTGTAGAGTCTATAGAGAAACTGTATGGAGTCTATAGAGAAACTGTAGAGTCTATAGGGAAACAAAAGAGTCTATGGAGAAACTGTATTAGTCAGGCAGATAGGTGTAACAATTGTGGGTTTATACGTACAAGCATGAAATTTGGCACAGTCATAGATAATAGTCTAATGAATAAATCCAGATATGGACCCACCGCGAAAACGTCCTATGGTAGCCGTGGCGGCCATTTTACAAAATGGCCGCTTTTAGTCTGGTGGCTAGACTATGCACGATGGGTGCCTGTCCACATTCGAAACATGATGAGTCTTAGCAAGTCACACCCAGATATTGCTACTGAATTCACCAATGGCAAATTCACAGTTCACAAGACAAAACGAGTTTTCTCATCTATGGCCATTGACTAGGCTCATGAGCAAAATAATGCTGCTGTGAAGAGTGACGGTGGTGCTGTTGGACTCACTCAAAATCCAAATGCTCTTAGAAGATGGATGGTGGCTGGGCCGGAACTGGTTAGAATGACTACCGAGTTTGAAGCATCCATGGAGGGAAGGAAAATAAGGATTAATCAAGACACACGCCACCATGAGCAAACATATAGTTCACAGGTAATCTTTACTCAACATGTCAAACGTCTGGTTGAAGTAATAGAGGAAATGGGAAACCCCTTCCTAGAAGAGAGTACAGACTTGCTGCGGCTGGACACAAGAGACATTGCTGACCCAACTGTTGTTTCTACTGTTCAACAGGCTGAGGAGATAGGTAAGCAACAGTACAAGACCTTCGTAGCAGACCGTCTACTGGAGCGAACCGTACCTCTTACTGAGCCAATAAAGAAGAATAAACTCCCATTGTTTAGTCGATCGTCTCCAAGAGAGAAATCCAAGACAAGTTTGCAAGTAACTTCGCTAAAGAGTGACTGCTCTTTATTCTCAAGACTCTACATTGCGTCTCAAACACGAGATGGTGATCTTGCAGAATTTTTCCGCCATGAAAACCAAGCATGTCCCCCGTCTTTATCTCAGCTTGGGAAGTTACGACTGGGAACCAAATCAGATCTATTGGTGTGTCTAGAGAGTTGCGCAGAGGTCAGAGGTGATGCTCCAAAACCAGATACTGACGTCACTATCCTTGACGGGGCAGTGTTGGTGAACGTTCTGAAACCAGTTGCTGCCAAAACCTTTGATGATTATGCGCTGAAAGTATTCTTGCCACACATACAAGGTCACTTGCAAAGAGCCTGTCGTGTGGATATAGTCTGGGACCAGTACCGTGACAACAGCCTGAAATCTCAAGCCAGGGACAAACGTGGGAAAGGCATTCGAAGGAGAGTTGACGGATCCAATGTTCTTCCAGGAAATTGGCAGCAGTTCCTGAGAATTGATGCAAACAAAACATTATGGCATATATGTGTACCTAGAGTCATTTCATTAGAACATAAAGAAGCATTTGTGTCGTCCGGTAAAAAATAATCGCGGTCAAAACGGCCATTTTACAAAATGGCCGCCATGGCTACCATAGGACGTTTTCGCGGTGGGTCCATATCTGGAATTATTCATTAGATTATTATCTATGACTGTGCCAAATTTCATGCTTGTACGTCTAAACCCACAATTCTTATGATGGATACACCTATCTGCCTGACTATATAGAGTGTATGGAGAGAAACTGTAAAGTCTATAGAGAAACTGTATGGAGTCTATGGAGAAACTGTATAGAGTCTATGTAGAGAAACTCTATAGAGTCTATGGAGAAACTGTATAGAGTCTATGTAGAGAAACTGTATAGAGTCTATAGAGAAACTGTATGGAGTCTATGGAGAAACTGTATAGAGTCTATGTAGAAACTGTATAGAGTCTATAGAGAAACTGTATAGAGTCTATAGAGAAACTGTATGGAGTCTATGGAGAAACTGTATAGAGTCTATGTAGAGAAACTGTATAGAGTCTATAGAGAAACTGTATGGAGTCTATGTAGAAACTGTATAGAGTCTATAGAGAAACTGTATAGAGTCTATAGAGAAACTGTATGGAGTCTATGGAGAAACTGTATAGAGTCTATGTAGAGAAACTGTATAGAGTCTATAGAGAAACTGTATGGAGTCTATGGAGAAACTGTATAGAGTCTATGGAGAAACTGTATAGAGTCTATGTAGAGAAACTGTATAGAGTCTATAGAGAAACTGTATGGAGTCTATGGAGAAACTGTATGGAGTCTATGGAGAAACTGTATAGAGTCTATGGAGAAACTGTATAGAGTCTATAGAGAAACTGTATGGAGTCTATGGAGAAACTGTATAGAGTCTATGGAGAAACTGTATAGAGTCTATAGAGAAACTGTATAGAGTCTATAGAGAAACTGTATAGAGTCTATAGAGAAACTGTATGGAGTCTATGGAGAAACTGTATAGAGTCTATGTAGAGAAACTGTATAGAGTCTATAGAGAAACTGTATGGAGTCTATGGAGAAACTGTATAGAGTCTATAGAGAAACTGTATAGAGTCTATGTAGAGAAACTGTATAGAGTCTATGGAGAAACTGTATAGAGTCTATAGAGAAACTGTATAGAGTCTATAGAGAAACTGTATGGAGTCTATGGAGAAACTGTATAGAGTCTATGTAGAGAAACTGTATAGAGTCTATAGAGAAACTGTATGGAGTCTATGGAGAAACTGTATAGAGTCTATAGAGAAACTGTATAGAGTCTATAGAGAAACTGTATGGAGTCTATGGAGAAACTGTATAGAGTCTATGTAGAGAAACTGTATAGAGTCTATAGAGAAACTGTATGGAGTCTATGGAGAAACTGTATAGAGTCTATGTAGAGAAACTGTATAGAGTCTATAGAGAAACTGTATGGAGTCTATGGAGAAACTGTATAGAGTCTATAGAGAAACTGTATAGAGTCTATGTAGAGAAACTGTATAGAGTCTATAGAGAAACTGTATGGAGTCTATGGAGAAACTGTATAGAGTCTATGTAGAGAAACTGTATAGAGTCTATAGAGAAACTGTATGGAGTCTATGGAGAAACTGTATAGAGTCTATGTAGAGAAACTGTATAGAGTCTATAGAGAAACTGTATGGAGTCTATGGAGAAACTGTATAGAGTCTATGTAGAGAAACTGTATAGAGTCTATAGAGAAACTGTATAGAGTGTATGGAGAGAAACTGTAAAGTCTATAGAGAAACTGTATGGAGTCTATAGAGAAACTGTATAGAGTGTATGGAGAGAAACTGTAAAGTCTATAGAGAAACTGTATGGAGTCTATGGAGAAACTGTATAGAGTCTATGTAGAGAAACTGTATAGAGTCTATAGAGAAACTGCATAGAGTGTATGGAGAGAAACTGTAAAGTCTATGTAGAGAAACTGTATGGAGTCTATGGAGAAACTGTACAGAGTCTATGTAGAGAAACTGTATGGAGTCTATGGAGAAACTGTATAGACTATAGAGTCTATGTAGAGAAACTGTATAGAGTCTATGTAGAGAAACTGTATAGAGTGTATGGAGAGAAACTGTATGGAGTCTATAGAGAAACTGTATGGAGTCTATGGAGAAACTGTATAGAGTCTATGTAGAGAAACTGTATGGAGTCTATAGAGAAACTGTAGAGTCTATAGCGAAACTGTATAGAGTCTATGGGGAAACAATAGAGTCTATAGAGAGACTGTATAGAGTCTATAGGGAAACAATAGAGTCTATAGAGAGACTGTATAGAGTCTATAGGGAAACAATAGAGTCTATAGAGAGACTGTAGAGTCTATAGGGAAACAATAGAGTCTATAGAGAGACTGTAGAGTCTATAGGGAAACAATAGAGTCTATAGAGAGACTGTAGAGTCTATAGGGAAACAATAGAGTCTATAGAGAGACTGTAGAGTCTATAGGGAAACAATAGAGTCTATAGAGAGACTGTAGAGTCTATAGGGAAACAATAGAGTCTATAGAGAGACTGTAGAGTCTATAGGGAAACAATAGAGTCTATGGAGAGACTGTAGAGTCTATAGGGAAACAATAGAGTCTATAGAGAGACTGTAGAGTCTATAGGGAAACAATAGAGTCTATAGAGAGACTGTAGAGTCTATAGGGAAACAATAGAGTCTATAGAGAGACTGTAGAGTCTATAGGGAAACAATAGAGTCTATAGAGAGACTGTAGAGTCTATATAGAGAAACTGTACTGAGTCTATCGGGAAACTATCGAGTCCATAGAGAAACTGTGGAGTCCATATCGAGAAACCATATAGAGTCTATAGGAAAATTGTAGAGTCCATAGAGAAACTGGAGAGTTTGTAGAGTCTATAAATATGCAAATTCCTCCATCAGGCTGCAATTACCAAACATTTCTGGTTCAGGGATTATGTCCATAAATGTTGACAATCCTTTGGCGATGTGAACAACCCCAATCCTTTTTCGAAGCCCCCAATCAAACTCTTTCTCGTCATCGAAAAGAAAAATAACTCTCCCACTACAGTCAAGAGACTTTTCTTTGGCATCCATGAATATCCGCATCCACAAACCCCTCGGAATCCTTTGAACGGAAGGTTAATTCATCAGCAAAAGCAATAAGGAAATCCAAAAACTATTTAACCACTTATATGCAAATCATATCAATAAGCTGTACAATTCTATTACTCTCACCTTTCATGCTGCATAATGCCTCCATCTCATCTTGTGCATATAGGAATCTTCTTTATTCACTTGGATGTCGTGGGAGTGACTCAACGAGGGAGGTTTTCCCCTCTCACTGTCTTCCTGAGAGCTGGCCTGGGATGCAAAGTTAGTTCTCAAAGCTTGGGTTCTAAAATGCTTCATCATTGGCCAAAACGAGAGTGCAGCGCTGGTCATTTTCACCTGTACACCTTCAAATCCTGTATTGCATGCAGGTGATTACTTGCAACGTGTATCTTAAAATGTCGCTAATTGGAGTTCATGGCGGCTATGTTTGCCTGTGTTGTAGTCGTTAAAGATGGTCACAAGCCATATAGGGTGCTGCAGCTTTATCTCACCCAAACAGTGGTCGCAGGAACCCCCTGATGACCATCCAAGACAAACAGCTGTTTTGATTGCCACTGTTGTCAGGAAGCCTGAAGAGGCACACCCAGCCATGGGCCTTACTTTCTACGACATATATGGGAGGTGAAGGCTTATTTTAAATAAATAATATGTAGATATCCATTATTTGAAATACATTTTAAGTCATAGTTTCACGTAATAATGTAAGATAATATGATATTGTTACGGTTACGCGAAAGGGAAAGGGTGGTCCATAGCTCGGTTATATTAAGAATAGTATGGACCATGTGATCGCGTAGGTTAGATTTACTCTTGTAACACATAATTTGTCAGATTAAGTCGCCTTGTTAAACGTGCACTGAGGAGGTACATTCACGTGAAAAAGTAAGTACACCCCATGTAAAGTTTTGACTTTTTCAACATATTTCAACATACAGCTATTTGATCTTCATTTCAACAATATTGATAGATAAAGGTGATATAATATAACAAATATCATGAAACATTTACATTTTGTAGTCCATTGTATAATTTAAATAAACATAAATGCAAATTTCGCATGTGGAAAAAGTAAGTACACCCTTGGCTCAAATAGGTGGTATCGCCCCCTTTGGCAGAAAGAACCTCAAGTAGGTGTTTCTTATAACTGTCTACCAGTCTCTGACATCGACTGGGAGGAATTTTTGTTTACTCCTCCATGCAGAATTCTTTCAGCTGTGCGATGTTTGAGGGGTTTCTTGAATGCACAGCTCGTTTCAAATCCCCCCACAACATCTCGATGGGATTTAGATCCGGGCTTTGACTTGGCCATTCCAGAACCCTCCATTTCTTTCTTTTCAGCCATTCCTTGGTGGATTTACTGGTATGTTTAGGGTCATTGTCATGTTGCAAGGTCCACCATCGGTTGAGCTTCAGCTTTTCGACAGATGGCCTCACATTATCCTCAAACACCCTCTGGTACAATGAAGAATTCATAGTGGATTCTATGATGGTGAGCTGCCCAGGCCCTGATGCAGCAAAGCTGCCCCAAACCATAATATTTCCACCACCATGCTTTACAGTTGGTATAAGGTTCTTGTGGTCAAATGCTGTCTTTGGTTTTCGCCAGACATGTCTTCTGGTACTGTGGCCAAATAGCTCTACCTTTGACTCATCTGTCCAGAGCACATTGTTCCAGAAGTGCTGGTCTTTGCCTCGGTGTTCATTGGCAAACTTTAGTCTTGCCCTGATGTTCTTTCTGGACAGCAAAGGTTTCCTCCTGGCACACCTCCCATGTAGATCAAATTTGTGCAGCCTCTTTCTAATGGTAGACTTGTGCACTTTGACATCAACAGTGGCAAGAGCTACCTGTAGGTCCCGTGATGACATTCTGGGGTTCTTAGAGACTTCTTTCAGCATCTTGCGGCAGCTCTCGGGCTGAACTTGCTGGGGTGGCCTGGCCTGAACAAGTTGGCAGTTGTTTGGAATCTTCTCCACTTGTAGATGATCTTCCGGACAGTCGAATGATTGATTTCAAATTGTTTGGAGATCTTTTTAAATCCCTTCCCAGACTCGTAGGCATATATAACCTTCTTTCTGAAGGCCTCAGAGAGCTCTTTTGATCTCGGCATGGTGACGCCGCACTCTTCAACAACAAAGAGCAAACCAAACTAAATGTTTGAGGTTTAAATAAGACAGGTTTCTCCAAGATCCTCTCTAACGATGTTCTAATCATTTGCACCTGAGCTGGTGCACCTGATTCAAATTTTAGGTATTTGAAGTAGTGATAAATGTAGGGGCGTACTTACTTTTTCCACATGCGAAATTTGCATTTATGTTTATTTAAATTATACAATGGACTACAAAATGTAAATGTTTCATGATATTTGTTATATTATATCACCTTTATCTGTCAATATTGTTGAAATGAAGATCAAATAGCTGTATGTTGAAATATGTTGAAAAAGTCAAAACTTTACATGAGGTGTAATTACGTTTTTCACATGACTGTAGTTCTTTTTCGTGTCGCTACCATTTTCCCATCTACTGCAAAACACAGGGCAACATAGGAGATGCTCCATTGTTTGAGGAGCCTCTCCACAGTCACAATCCATAGGGCCATTTTGATAATATCCCCGCCTCTGCATAAGGGATCTGGAGTGTCCATCTCCAATCCTGCGGCGGTTGAGACACAGCCAGGTTGGCCAAGTCTCACTGGCTCCTTTTGGAAGGGGCTCCTCAGGGTCAAGTGACAGTTTGTGAGGTCTTGATTATAGGTGTGTTGACCAAGCATCTATCCTGCAGCTGTGGTGGTTACCATCCAAGGGCTGAGCAGCATGAAGGAAACAATTCCTGGACTTCAACTTTCTGGGTGATGACTCGTGTTGAAAGAGTGGGTGGCAATAGTCACGTTCCTGCTTGGTCCTTCTGATCGAAGGTGAGCAATACCACATAGCGAATAGAGGTCGTCCACACGCATTGGTTTAAGACTGCAATAAATAGCTCAGCAGGCTATATTGAGGACTGGATGCATGTTCTTGGCATGTGAGGAATGGCCCCAAAGATGACAAGCATAACCTGCTCTGAGTAGTACAAGGCGAGTGCAGTACTTTGAATGGTCCCTGGGTCTGTTCCCCATTTAGAGTTGGTCAACCTCCAAGATGTTATTTCTGGCTCCTATCTTCACCTTTGTCTTAAATGCATGATTTTTGTAGCTTCGGTCCAGGGTAACTCCAAGGAATGTTGGCTTGGGGTTGTGAGTCAGCCTTCTCCCATCCCAGCGGACATTCAGCTTTCAGTTTGCATCCCTGTTCTTAAGATGGAAGGCACTGACTTGGGTCTTCTCTGGATTAGCCCACAAGTGGTTGACAGCGTAATTGTTAGTTAATCCAGTTCGTGCATCACTGAGGGACTGCTCCACCTTCTCAGATGATTGATCTGGGGATACAATGCAGAAATCATCAGCATAAAGGAAACTCCTGGTGTTTGGATGTATGGGGTGATCAATAGTGTTGACATAGTGTGTGGTGTAGATCAATAGTGTAAGGGAGCGAGAACACTGCCTTGAGGTAGTCCTTTCTTCTGTCTATGCTATCTGCTGCGATTACCCCTGAGGTCCACAAAGAAGCAGTTTACTGGCCAGAATGTTTTGGATCAGATCTGCCAGTCTTGCATATTTTGTTATCTAGAACAACTTCTGCACAATAATCCTATTATTGACTGCGTCTTGTTCCGCAGTCAGGTCCACAAAAGCAGCACAAGTTATCAGCCCTTTCTCATAACCAACTTCAATGGAGAAGACCACTCCTTTTGTATCTTCAGATGCATAGGGCTGCCGAAGCAGTTTCCTAGGCTATCGGGCACAATCCTGGACGGGTCGCCACTCCGACACAGGATACTCAAATGGCTCATTCTTTCCAGTAAGTGAGCTGGTACTCCTTTTGCCGACCTTGTAACAGGTTGAGTCAACCCACCTGGTGTTAATCAGTGGCATGACAGGGACCCAAACCTGTTTATAGTTAGGTAGATAGAGGGGATTCAGATATTTCGGAACATGGATGCTCTGCCGGTGTTGGCACTGCAAAAGGTAAGGTTTTTAGTTGCAAAGATGCAAGAGTTAAATAATGGGCTGGGATGTGGCTCATTGCATGTAAGTTTTTGCGGAAGGGCACCCTGGGTGTGCACTGGCCCAGAGCAGACCTAAAGAGAGGAGCTGAGGCAACATGCCAGATAGGGAACTTGGGGGAACCAGAGAAGACTCCCCAGAATTCGGCAGAGCAGGTAGCTCGGAGGTGGCCCCAGCGGCCGGTGGTGCAGCATCATGAAGCAGGCAGAGACCTGCAACCACATAACACATAAAGTTAATCAAGATAAGTATCAAAAACATTCAAAGCATTAATGCATCAGTTCTGCATGGTGATTGTCTCCCAAATTCACAATGAAATCTCAAAATCTGTAATTTTGTGATGTAGGTATTGAGTAGGGTGTCCGGCCTGTCGTGGTCTAGCCATGCCCCGGGGGTCACTTGCTGGCTCTGCCTGGAGGAATCACCAACATCCTCAATATATTCCTCCCCCCACACCTGTTCATGAACTTTCCCGATAAATCATCAAACTTGCGATATGTTAAACCGCCAACTTTGCCGAGCCTTTATTTTTTTGTTCTACCCTTTGTAATCTGTCATTTATGTGCTTTTTGGGGAAAGACTAGGCCATCGTCGCTAGTTTGAAAGAGAAACATCGTAGGGCTACACCGTCCCTCTGGAGCTCCTGTGTGACAAGATGCGGGTGGGGGGTGGGGCGGGGCAGTCTTCCATTCATCACACGGACGGTATGGACCCATAGCCCAATGGTAAGTGAGAGGGGAGGGGCGCTACGCGTCATGGGTGATGTGGAGGGTCGTAGTTCTAAAGGCGGAGGTGGGAAGAGGGGGGAGGTGCGCCTTGCAGAAACCAGGATATGCCAAGGAACCACGTCGCAGGAGTCTGCATTATTCGCCTTGAGATACTGTGGCCGAGCCATGACCTACGGGGCTATGAAACGAAGCGGCTCGTTTTTCCTGCAGAGCACAGGATGCAAACTGTGGCCGCAGGATGTGGTCATCCTGCGGTGTCCTGCCGGACATCTCTGGCATATTTTCTGTCTTTTGGAACCCATGCTCTGTCTTTCTATCGTGGTAGGAATAGGGCCTGATAAGATAGTTATTTAAGGATTTCCCGTTTGTTTGGTGGTTTGTGGGTGTGTATCGGTAAGGATTAAGGGGTGTGTATTAATTATAATCACTGATTGTATTGCTTCAATTGTATTCCCGCCCCATGTTCCTCATTACATGATAAAACCACCTGGTCTTGGGGTGAATTTGAACTGTGGTGATTGGAGGTGCCATCAGCATGGTATCATGGCAGTGGACCCGTAATCCGGCTCGGGGTCTTAGACTCGGCTGGCCGTTGTTGGCGCAGTCTGCTAGAATGAGGTCAGTTGGCCCATCATCGCCATATTGCATTCCCAAGTTAATTTTTGCTAGATTTAAACAACATTGTTCTTGATATTTTATTAAAGTCTAAATAATCCGATCTTGATCCAACTTGTAATAATATATTTACAGGTTCACCATCTTCAACTCCCAGGCTCAATCTTTAACCAGCACAAACGAACGCTAGCACACGAGATAGCCTGCTTAACGTACAGCACGCTGCCTGCAAAGCGTCAATCTGACAGTTTATCGTCCTGTCGGGAATCAAACTCAGACTAGACAGCCCAGTGGTAAGTGCACAGGGAAAAGTTTTTTACGAGATAATTAAAGGAAAGGGACAGCCGGCTTTAGAGGAGGGTGCTCCAGTATGCGGCACCTCCTGCTGGCACCTCGTCTCGAATGCAAATTTTAAAACGAGGGGGTGGAGGAGGTTAGGGTTAAGGGTCAATCGAAAGTCCTGGTCCCTAATGTCGTATTTTAACAGGATTTGGAACATTAGAACAAGGCCAAGCTCTTCAAAGAATGAACTACCACGAATGAATAGCGGGAACGATTCATTCCCTGTCGGAAGGTGGAATCGTTCTTTAAAAACATACGCGTAGCGCATGAATCACTCGCTACCCAAACGCGCCCAAAAAAGCGCGGCAACTCCAATTAAATAATTATTAAATCCCAAGCTACAGCGAGAGACGATAGCGGGTCACGTGACGCGCAGTTAAAGGCACACGGCGATCGTCGGCTCCATCTTGCGTTTCGGTGATCCCCTCGGATTTGGTGATTGTGTTGACCGACAGTAAAGCTTCTCCTCTCCAGCTCGTTCTCCTCATTGTTTGGGTTATTAATGGATTTGTTATTTACCAACCCGTTTTCGTCATCCCTGTCAGATATCACCATCTCTTGCATGTCCTTCCATGACATCCTGTTAATGTTATCCCATTCCCTTTCCTCGTTTCTCCGCCTATTAACCTTTCCTTTCTCCTCCCTTCACTTTCCTTCCCAACTCGTCTGTATTTTTTTTTTCCTCACGTCTCATCGTCCAGATCCTTCCCCCGACCATTTCGACAAAATGACGTCCCCCCCCCCCCCTCCTCCATCCCTCCTCCTCCATCCCTCCTCCTCCATCCCGGGGTCCTCTTTATTCCTTGTTCTTCCTATTCTGAGTGGGTTTACCTCATCACATGTGTCGATCTGCTGCATAAGCTCGGCCGGTCTGGCGTGCTCGCCTTTGAGCATTACCGTCGACGAACTACGTACGCTGTCGTTATAGTACAATGTGCAAACTGCGAGGGTGCTGCATCTCGGGGCACGCCGGAAGGGGGGCTTCCAGCCGGCCGTCCTGCATGGCTTTTTATTTATAGAGTCAAAGCAATTGGGGATGACAAAATATGGTGGTGCACTGCTTCCTTGAAGCCTTGGAGGGACGAGCGAGACAAAACAGTCTCTTGAAGGTGCTTCCAGAGATGGGAGAAGTGAGGAATAATAGAGTTGAGGTGTGCAGACATCCTGGATTTGGAAGTTTAACCTGGAGCCAGGAGCAATTTACTTGAAGAGTGCATTCTGGGAGAATGCGTGCATCCTGTGATCCTGGAAGAATGCGTGCATCCTGTGATCCTGGAAGAATGCGTGCATCCTGTGATCCTGGAAGAATGCGTGCATCCTGTGATCCTCGAAGAATGCGTGCATCCTGTGATCTTGGAAGAATGCGTGCATCCTGTGATCCTGGAAGAATGCGTGCATCCTGTGATCCTGGAAGAATGCGTGCATCCTGTGATCCTGGAAGAATGCGTGCATCCTGTGATCCTGGAAGAATGCGTGCATCCTGTGATCCTGGAAGTATGCGTGCATCCTGTGATCCTGGAAGAATGCGTGCATCCTGTGATCCTTGAAGAATGCGTGCATCCTGTGATCCTGGAAGAATGCGTGCATCCTGTGATCCTGGAAGAATGCGTGCATCCTGTGATCTTGGAAGAACGCGTGCATCCTGTGATCCTGGAAGAATGCGTGCTTCCTGTGATCCTGGAAGAATGCGTGCATCCTGTGATCCTGGAAGAATGCGTGCATCCTGTGATCCTTGAAGAATGCGTGCATCCTGTGATCCTGGAAGAATGCGTGCATCCTGTGATCCTGGAAGAATGCGTGCATCCTGTGATCTTGGAAGAACGTGTGCATCCTGTGATCCTGGAAGAATGCGTGCTTCCTGTGATCCTGGAAGAATGCGTGCATCCTGTGATCCTGGAAGAACGCGTGCATCCTGGAAGAATGCGTGCATCCTGTGATCCTGGAAGAACGCGTGGATCCTGGAAGAACGCGTGGATCCTGGAAGAACACGTGGATCCTGGAAGAACGCGTGCCTCCTGGAAGAACGTGTGCCTCCTGGAAGAACGCATGGATCCTGGAAGAACGCGTGCCTCCTGGAAGAATGCGTGCCTCCTGGAAGAACGCGTGCCTCCTGGAAGAACGCGTGCCTCCTGGAAGAACGCGTGCCTCCTGGAAGAAAGCGTGCCTCCTGGAAGAACGCGTGCCTCCTGGAAGAACGCGTGCCTCCTGGAAGAACGCGTGCATCCTGTGCATCCTGAAAGAAAACGTGCATCCTGGAAGAACGCGTACATCCTGTGATCCTGGAAGAACACATGCATCCTGTAGTTGCTGGCGATGGTCGGAGGATTGAGACAGCAGAGGGAGTAATGTTGGGGAATAGATTGAAGGAAACAGAGCGACCACTGACCTGCCTATGATGTGAGAGCACCAGTCCTTGTGCTTTGACCTCATCAGTCATCACAGGATATTCCAATAATTTTGAGAGCTTTATATCCCACAGAATCCAGGAGCGGAAGATGTGATGCTGAGGCACTAGCCCATAGCGAAGAGTAGTACTCCATTAATTTATTCTAACAGTTTATCTACTTTATTTCACTGGCGGAGAACAGTGGGAGAGTCACAGGCACATCAACAGGGTGTTATTTTATTTGGGGGTTGGGGGAGATGGGGTGGTTAGGAGAGGATCAACAAGCACCAACAGCATTTCCACCTTTTGAGCAGACCCTCTCACAGACATCACAATCCATACACATGTATCCAACCACCCCTCCAAAACAAAGCTACTGTCACGTCAGAGGGTCACGAACGTGTTACGCCTCGGTATTGAAGGCCATCTTATGAAAGCCTCCGCTGATTTTAGAAAACGGTTCTACACTGCGTTCAATTATTTTACCTTACAGTTACCGTTCCCCAAGGCCCATTCAATAAAAAATGAATGAGGCGATGGAACGCGCACAAAAGGGTAAGTGCAGGAAGATGGCTCTTATACTTATAAGGATGTTTATAATGAAGAAAAGTACAGGGAAGAGGGTAGACGAGACGCTATCACGGATAACGGTACGGACTAAGCGATCAATGGACACAGAAAGGTATGAGGGGCACGCAAACTTGTGTACAATGATTAATAAATATAGCCCGCGAAGGCGCCGACAATACCGATTCACACGAAGAACAATGGGGCAAGCAAGGTCTTGGATGGCACACAACGATTGGTATATGCAAGTCGCTGGTGTACAAAGTGCTGCTTAGGACGGGCAGTATAGCAGGAACGATGCAATGGAAGATCGCAGAAGAAGAAGCTGTGTTGGAAAATTAGAAGAAGAAGAAGAAGTTGTGGAAGGCCAGAGGAGAAAAGATGGCAGCCAAGCAGAGCTACGGCGAGAAATGTTTAATGGCTTAAAGTTAAGCTCCAGCCCCCGTGACTCTCTGTACGTTCTCTTGACCTACTCCTTCATCCCCCAGTCCTCTCGGCCGCCCTCCGTACTCTGGTACCACCGTTTGGTGCCGTTAGCACTGTAATTGGTCGCCCGCTCCTTGAGGGAGGTCCATACTCTGGCTGTCCACGCAGTGGCTGCAATAAAAACAACATTCTTCCGGTCTTCTGGCCTCCACAGCCTATTTTGCTGCCATGGCTCGCACACATTGGCCAGACAGATCGTGATGGTCCTACCGAGTCGCTTCTATGTGCCGTGAAACTTCTAATTCCTGGCCTCGCCTTAGAGAAGGTCAGACATTTTACAGCCTTACTCTGTCTAACCTGTCTATAAATGACATACGCTGCCTCCTCAGCATGACATTTTACAAACAATGTGTTCTGACATGTCCTGTTACATGGCAATCGAACCTGCTCGAATCACATGGACCATACTACACCTACTACAGTCTAGCTATGGACCCCTCCTCCTTCCGCGTATAACCCACCGGCCCTCCCAAATTGCATGTACCCCAATGTTTTGAGGTACCTTTCTATTTCCGTTTTTAACCTATCTACCGTTTCTGATGCCACTACCTTAAAAATGCACATAGAAGTTCACAGCCATGACACCCTGTGTCTGTTGTCTCGTGTTTCTTCCTCCAAACCTTCACCATGGCTGCCCATAGTCAACTCAAGCTTGCTCTTCCATACCCGCTCCTGCTCTCTTCTGCTCCAGCTGCCACCATCCCTTTCCTTTCTGCCACTCTTCTACTCATGTGTGATTCCTGTGTCTCCCTATTCCCCTTTGATCCCGTGTCACTTTGTGAACCTGCTGCTCTCTTTCCTTTAGCTCCTCCATGAGCCAAGATCACTGCACAAAAATAGATTAGAATATAAGGGCTAGACTGAGGTGTGCTACAGTAGAGATATGATGGGCCAAAAGTATAGTTTACCTGTGCTTTAACTACCTTGCGTGATACTCATTCCCTTCATGTTTCCTTCTTTATTCCTTCACATTTTCACCATTCCCGGTATTTTATCCACTTTTCATTCCCCTCCTCATTTCCTCCACTTTTACTGTCAATCACTTTCTCCATTTATTGATTGATTCTTCACTGGGACCTTCTCCTGAAATCATATAAAAAAGCAAATAAGGACAATCAGAGATTGCAGACCCTCACCAGGATTTGTTTTGTGTGGCAAATAAGTGGAAGGATGTACTAAATGAAAGATCTTTGAGTGCAAATGAAAGGTCTAAATGGTGTAGTTGTAAATGTGTGAAGGTCAAAGGTCTGAAATTTTGTGAAGGTCAAATGGTCTGAACATCTAAACTAAAGGTTGAAAGGTCTAAATGTGCCTAAAGGGTCTAAATGGTCTAAAGACTCTCAAGTGCCTGAAGGGTCTTCAAAGGTCGAAGGAGTCTTAAGGGTGTAATTTAAGGTCTTAAGGGTCAGAATTATTTGAAGGGGTCTAAAGGCTCTTAAAACGTCTAAAAAGGGCCGAAAGGTCAATGGGCTCTACAGGGTATTAAAACGTCTGAAAGAGGTCATGGTCTAAAGGGTAGAAATGAGTTTAAGGGTGTTTGGGGTTCTAAAGGGTCAAAGAGGATCTAAACGGTCTTGAAGCAATAAGTGTTCTAAAGGGTGTAATGGCGTCTATAGGGTCTAAGGAGTCAATAGGGTCCTGCGAGGTATTAGGGGTCGAAAGGTTCTTATCGGTCTTATCGATCTTAAAGGGTCTTAGTGGTCTTATGGGTCTAAGGCTATAGGGGTCTTAGGGGTCTAAGGGCATAGAGCTCTAAGGGTTCTAAAGGGTGTAACGGGGTCAAAGGTCTAAGGGGTCTATATGGTTATAAAGGGTCTTAGGAATATTAAAGGGTCATGGGTTGATAAGTTCTTAGCGGTCTTATCGGATCTTAGGGATCTTAAAGGGTCTTAGTGGTCTTATGGGTCTAAGGCTATAGAGGTCTAAGGGTTCTAAAGGGTGTAATGGGGTATATAGGGTCTAAGGGGTCTACAGGGTTATAAGGGGACTTAGGAATATTAAAGGGTCTTATGGGTCGAAAGAGTCTTTGGGGTCTATAGGGTCTTAAGGTTCTAAAGCATATTAGGGTTCTAAAGGTTCCTTGGGGTGTAGACAATAGATTGTGCTCGGAAACACAAGAGTTGAAAAGACCCTTCCCATGTCCTTTTTCTCAAGACTGCGTGGGGTTATAGTCAGGTTCACTATAGTCCGTGGGCTGAGTAGGGTTTACATGCACCCCCCCCCCCCCCCCCCCACAACTTAACTTCCCGGGTATGTCCATGTACCCCCCACCCTAGGGGTTAGGAAAAACCATGTTAACAGAAAAAAAACTCATTCCCAAGGTACCTCCCACGCATATTTTGATGTTACCCCCCCTGTGTCAGTGATTTCCGAAAATTAGGGGTAGGCGAAATTCAAATGGCCATAACTTTTTACCTAGTCATCCTATGGTTGCATATGACCCCTCAAAATGTTTGTCCTGGGACACTCTTTACAATGATATGTGTTATATGCAAATGAGGTCACTAATGAGGTCACCAGAGGTCAAACTATGAGGGAATGAGTTTTTTTCTGTTAACATGGTTTTTCCTAACCCCTAGGGTGGGGGGTACATGGACATACCCGGGAAGTTAAGTTGTGGGGGGGGTGCATGTAAACCCTACTCAGCCCACGGACTACTATGTTAACAAATATAATTTCGTTCAAAATTTTTTGTAGATTAGCAAACCTGTACATTTTTGGAATATTCAGAGCATGGAGAATACGAAAATTAATGTTGGCATTTGCGTAGACACCTGCATGGCCGCCATTTTGGATTTTCAAAATGGCCGCCATAAAATACATATTTTGCGCTATCTCGGCTTCTAGTCAACCTAGAAACTTCATTAAATATGCTAATCCTATGTTTTCTGGGTCAAGGAATCCAATAAAGGCCTCAAAATAGGGCTCAGGATTATAGAAAAGCAACAAACAAAGGTGATTGTAAACCATTGTCTTTATATTTGTGATATAACTGTATTACATAATACATGATATTGCAAGTCCTTTGAAGTTATAGGTATGGGTTTATAAAGCAAGAAAGCAGCCTTGTTAGTATCAGATTGAACTATAAGTCCTACACACAGGATCTACGAGGTCTACACCGTTCAGGAATATGCTTTTACAGATCTTCATCACCGTCCTGAGGGTCATTTTCGCAAAGGTGTCTCCGCAAATGTAAACATTAATTTTTGGATTCCTCATGCTCTGAATATTCCAAAAATGTATAGTTTTGCTAATCTACCAAAATTTTGAACGAAGAAACATCGTGAACCTGACTATAAGGTGTACTCTGAACATTCCAATTCAATAAGCGTTTCCTCCAGGTGTTTAAAACAGGGCTGATGCAAATGAAGTTTTGACTCCATGAGTGAGTCGACCTTTTTCATTTCATCCCGGTTATTTGAGTCGAACCGGATCGTGTTATCGTTGCTCCTTTCATCATACACGCTCGCTCTGAATTTCGTTTTTTGCTCTTTCCTTTGGAGACCCGGGCCATGGGGAGACGTCCCACAGGGCGCAGACCGGGCCGGAGCCCCGTGTATGCTTCCGAAGCGGAGCGGCGTGCGGCACGCCGCATGCGCGACAAGGAGCGCAAGGCACGCAGCGTGCACGTCGGGAGGCACAAGGAGTTCTGGGATGAATGCAAGCGGCGTGCCGCTATCCCACGTGACGAGGACTTTGCTGGAGAACTGCTTAACCTGCTGGACCGGGCAGGGTGAGCAGAAAGCCAGAGCTACTTTGACGCTCTTTCAACTCGCGCACAAAGACATTTTCAAGCATTCACATAGGAGATTAACAACTCTGATTCCAGAGTGCTATCGTTGTCGTTTTGAAATATCTGGGAAGACGATGAACCTCACACTGACTCCTAAAAATAAGCAGAGGAGGTGAAGGTTTAGCTCATCTTGCGCTTCAAAATACATGATGAGTTGTACATGTCTGATCACACGGTCAATGTTCATCCGGTGTATATTTGATTCTTGTGTTTCAGGTTCGGTCTACCTTCTCTGGAGCACGACCTCAGCCAGCAAACTGCCAAAGACAAGGTCATATTTATTCCCCTACGCAGCATTTGCCATAATCTTTCAAAATGAGATTCTGGTAGTAATGTGGCTGCACATCCTGTGCTGTGCAGGGGGCTAACCTTTCCCATGACCAGGTAGTTGGAGTTGCAGCTGCTACCAGACTACACTCAAGGTATGGCGCACGTTGTGCAGGACAACGATATTGAGGACCATCTGCTTATTATATAGTATCGGTATGTAAGAGTAGGTGAACGCTAAAGGTAAATTAGGGGAATAATTGATAAATGTAAGCAAAGAAGAACAGAAGAGAGAGGGTGGGGAAAAGGGGAAAAGGGTTTGTAAGGCATAGATAAAGTGAGAAGAGGGAGAAGTTGTGATGGTGGCTTGGGGGAGGTGAAATTTCGCCATTTTTGTGTCCATCATATATAATTACTGGCTGAAGTACTCAGGAGAGGGTGGTGGTATAGGTTGGGAGAGGTGGAGAGGTGGAGGGGGAGTGAGGGGGAGTGTGTGGGGAGAGGCGGAGGAGGAGTGAGGGGAGAGGGTGGGGAGAGTTGGAGGAGGAGTGGGGGGGGGGAGGTGGACGAGGAGTGAGGGGAATGGGGGGGGGAGAGGGTCGGGAGTGGTGGAGGAGGAGTGAGGGGGGAGAGGTGGTGGTATGGGTTGGGAGAGGTGGAGGAGGAGTGAGGGGAGGATGGGGAGAGGTGGAGGAGGAGTGAGGGGAGGATGGGGAGAGGTGGAGGAGGACTGGGGGGGACAGGGTGGGGAGAAGTGGAAGAGGAGTGGGGGGAGAGGTGGAGGAGGAGTGAGGGGAGAGGTGGAGGAGGAGTGGGGGGGGAATATGGTGGGGAGAGGTGGAGGCGGAGTGGGGGAGAGGGTGGGGAGAGGTGGAGGAGGAGTGAGGGGGGAGAGGTGGAGGAGGAGTGGGGAGGGAGGGCGGGAGAGGGTAGGTGGAGGAGGAGTGGGAGGGAGAGGTGGAGGCGGAATGGGGGGGAGGAGAGGGTGGGAGAGGTGGAGGAGGGGTGAGGGAGAGGGTGGGGGGAGGTGGAAGAGGGGTGGTGGATGGGAAGGAGGGGGGGAGAGGGTGGAGGGGGAGTGGGGAGAGGTGGAGGAGGAGTGAGGGGAGAGGATGGGGAGAGTTGGAGGAGGAGTGTGAGGGAGAGGGTGGGGAGAGGTGGAGGAGGAGAGGGTGGGGAGAGGTGGAGGAGGAGTGAGGGGAGTGGGAGGGAGAGGTGGAGGAGGAGTGGGGAAGGGAGAGGTGGAGGAGGAGTGGGGGGGGAGAGGGTAGAGAGAGGTGGAGGAGGAGTGACGGGGAGAGGGTGGGGGTATGTGGAGGAGGAGTGAGGGGAGAGGTGGAGGAGGGGTGGTGGATGGGAAGGAGGGGAGGGAGTGTGTAGAGGACAGAGGAGAAGGGGGACGGGAGGATGACAAATTTACCTTGGCAGAGCCATAGTGCTTTATCCTCAGTGTTGTCCAGGTAAAAAGGGAAATTGGAATACCCTCTACCACCACCACCAGGTGGCGCTACATGGTACACATTTACATAGCAAATTTACCCCCCACACCACGGTGTGATGCCCCGGCCACATAGCCTATGTTACCCCCCCCCCCCCCCCTTCACACACACACAAAATTGTATTTGTAACCCGAGTTTGGAGTTTGTAAATTAAAAGATGTATCCGTGCATAGAACACGTACAAAGAGAGAGAGAGAGAGATAGAGATAGAGATAGAGATATATAGAGATATAGAGATGGAGAGATAGAGATTTTTTTGCCTTTTATAGGTATATACTATATATATATATATATATTGTAATAGTGGACAAATTACATTTGTAATTGAAATTCATGTCACATCTATGATTCATTGAATGTATGTGTAATTGATTCCATTAATGTACGTGTAATTGATTATTGTAATTTACCTGAGGTCTCATGTGTAGATAGCCCATTAGGCTGTGGTAATATTGGAGATGTAATTCCGTAACATGCTGCCTAAATTGGCCATTTTCATGATTCGTAAGTGTCAATTTATCCATCGCCATCAGGCCAAACCACCAATTGCGTGCAGACACGTCTAACCGAATAGTCGAGTATTCTGATTGGTCATAATATGCCTCCTTCTTCTTCCTCTTTGATTAAAATTGCTCTTCTTATCCTTTTTAAGGACTTGTAACACTTTCACCATCACAATAACACCAAGTGATATTCCTCCATTTTCTACAGAACCTTTGTGAGTGTCAGTTTGGTTAATAGAATCGTACTCCAATCATATCACAATGAGAGATTTCCATCTTGGAGCACGTGACTCTTGGGGATGATCCCAATGGCAAGTTTACCTGCAATTCCAAGATGACAATGCCGTACTAAGAATTCCTGCCAGCGTTTATTTAAGGCTCATGGAGGAACTTGTTTTGGACAAGGACATTATGACATGTCGGTGTACTTTTGCATGAATTACAATGACAATAGTAGACGATAGACAAATCAACATCACATCGTATGTTGGATTTGAATGTTGGACCTCAACAGTTGGGAATGCCAAACAAGCTATCGTAGCTATGAGTGGTGATGAGATTTTTATACTCGGTTTGCTTGGGCTATCGAGTTTGCACAAAGTGGGAACATACTCTGGCACCATGTCATTGATGCGACATCACTGTCTAGACTCTAGAGACAGTAGTGTCTCAAACAAGGTTTAGTGACATGTCGCACGATAAAGCTTGGCAGCATGTTATGGCAAGAAATTACCACTTATACATCATCCTTGGGGGAGATCAGGGCACTTCTTACATGAATGACAAGAATATCACGATACATTGGACAATATAATCAATGATAAATACCACTCCCTAGTTGCCATATTTATATTGCCATTCCCGAGTCACTTTTCCTGCTGCCACTCCCTAGTCACCATGTTTCTATTGCTACTCAAGTAGTCACTTTTCCTGCTGCTACTATCTAGTCGCCATATTTATATTGCCACTCCCTAGTCACCATATTTATATTGCCACTCCCTAGTAGCCATATTTATATTGCCACTCCCTAGTCACCATATCTATATTGCCACTCCCTAGTCACCATGTTTCTATTGCTACTCAAGTAGTCACTTTTCCTGCTGCTACTATCTAGTCGCCATATTTATATTGCCACTCCCTAGTCACCATATTTATATTGCCACTCCCTAGTAGCCATATTTATATTGCCATTCCCGAGTCACTTTTCCTGATATCACTCCCTCGTCACCATGTTTCTATTGCTACTCAAGTAGTCACTTTTCCTGCTGCTACTATCTAGTCGCCATATTTATATTGCCACTCCCTAGTCACTTTTCCTGATACCACTCCCTAGTCACCATGTTTCTATTGCTACTCAAGTAGTCACTTTTCCTGCTACTACTATCTAGTCGCCATATGTATATTGCCACTCTCCAGTCACCACATTTCTATTGCCACTCTCTAGTCACCATGTTTCTTTTGCTACTCCCTAGTCGCCATATTTATATTGCCACTCCCTAGTCACCATATTTATATTGCCACTCCCTAGTAGCCATATTTATATTGCCATTCCCGAGTCACTTTTCCTGATATCACTCCCTCGTCACCATGTTTCTATTGCTACTCAAGTAGTCACTTTTCCTGCTACTACTATCTAGTCGCCATATGTATATTGCCACTCTCCAGTCACCATATTTCTATTGCCACTCTCTAGTCACCATATTTCTATTGCCACTCTCTAGTCACCATATTTATATTGCCACTCCCTAGTCGCCATATTTATATTGCCACTCCCTAGTAGCCATATTTATATTGCCACTCCCTAGTAGCCATATTTATATTGCCACTCCTTAGTCGCCATATTTATATTGCCACTCCCTAGTAGCCATATTTATATTGCCATTCCCGAGTCACTTTTCCTGATATCACTCCCTCGTCACCATGTTTCTATTGCTACTCAAGTTGTCACTTTTCCTGCTGCTACTATCTAGTCGCCATATTTATATTGCCACTCCCTAGTCACCTTTCCTGATACCACTCCCTAGTCACCATGTTTCTATTGCTACTCAAGTTGTCACTTTTCCTGCTACTACTATCTAGTCGCCATATCTATATTGCCACTCCCTAGTCACCTTTCCTGATACCACTCCCTAGTCACCATGTTTCTATTGCTACTCAAGTTGTCACTTTTCCTGCTACTACTATCTAGTCGCCATATCTATATTGCCACTCTCCAGTCACCATGTTTCTATTGCTACTCAAGTAGTCACTTTTCCTGCTACTACTATCTAGTCGCCATATTTCTATTGCCACTCTCTAGTCGCCATATTTATATTGCCATTCCCGAGTCACTTTTCCTGCTACTACTATCTAGTCGCCATATTTCTATTGCCACTCTCTAGTCGCCATATTTATATTGCCACTCCCTCGTCACCATGTTTCTATTGCTACTCAAGTTGTCACTTTTCCTGCTGCTACTATCTAGTCGCCATATTTATATTGCCACTCCCTAGTCACCTTTCCTGATACCACTCCCTAGTCACCATGTTTCTATTGCTACTCAAGTTGTCACTTTTCCTGCTACTACTATCTAGTCGCCATATCTATATTGCCACTCCCTAGTCACCTTTCCTGATACCACTCCCTAGTTACCATGTTTCTATTGCTACTCAAGTTGTCACTTTTCCTGCTACTACTATCTAGTCGCCATATCTATATTGCCACTCTCCAGTCACCATGTTTCTATTGCTACTCAAGTAGTCACTTTTCCTGCTACTACTATCTAGTCGCCATATTTCTATTGCCACTCTCTAGTCGCCATATTTATATTGCCACTCTCTAGTCACCATATTTCTATTGCCACTCTCTAGTCACCATATTTCTATTGCCACTCTCTAGTCACCATATTTATATTGCCACTCTCTAGTCACCATATTTCTATTGCCACTCTCTAGTCACCATATTTCTATTGCCACTCTCTAGTCACCATATTTCTATTGCCACTCTCTAGTCACCATATTTATATTGCCACTCTCCAGTCACCATATTTCTATTGCCACTCTCTAGTCACCATATTTCTATTGCCACTCTCCAGTCACCATATTTCTATTGCCACTCTCTAGTCGCCATATTTCTATTGCCACTCTCTAGTCGCCATATTTATATTGCCACTCTCTAGTCACCATATTTCTATTGCCACTCTCCAGTCACCATATTTCTATTGCCACTCTCTAGTCGCCATATTTCTATTGCCACTCTCTAGTCACCATATTTCTATTGCCACTCTCCAGTCACCATATTTCTATTGCCACTCTCTAGTCACCATATTTATATTGCCACTCCCTAGTCGCCATATTTATATTGCCACTCCCTAGTAGCCATATTTATATTGCCACTCCCTAGTAGCCATATTTCTATTGCCACTCCCTAGTCGCCATATTTATATTGCCACTCCCTAGTAGCCATATTTATATTGCCATTCCCGAGTCACTTTTCCTGATATCACTCCCTCGTCACCATGTTTCTATTGCTACTCAAGTAGTCACTTTTCCTGCTGCTACTATCTAGTCGCCATATTTATATTGCCACTCCCTAGTCACCTTTCCTGATACCACTCCCTAGTCACCATGTTTCTATTGCTACTCAAGTTGTCACTTTTCCTGCTACTACTATCTAGTCGCCATATCTATATTGCCACTCTCCAGTCACCATGTTTCTATTGCTACTCAAGTAGTCACTTTTCCTGCTACTACTATCTAGTCGCCATATTTCTATTGCCACTCTCTAGTCACCATATTTCTATTGCCACTCTCTAGTCACCATATTTCTATTGCCATTCCCGAGTCACTTTTCCTGCTACTACTATCTAGTCGCCATATTTATATTGCCACTCTCCAGTCACCATATTTCTATTGCCACTCTCTAGTCACCATATTTATATTGCCATTCCCGAGTCACTTTTCCTGATACCACTCCATAGTCACCATGTTTCTATTGCTACTCTCTTGTCATCACATTTTGTTTGCCACTTCCTCAACACATATTTCCTCCTACCACTCCCGATAGTCGCCATGTTTTGAATGCCACTCAAGTATTTACTTTTCCTGCTACCAATCCCTAGTCACCATGTTTCTATCACCACTCTCTTGTCATCATAGTTTGATTACCACTCCATAGTCACATTTTCTGATTATCACTCCAAAGCCTGGCGTTGGCTTAGCGGTTAGGGTGCCGGCTTGGGATCCTAGGATCCTGGGTTCGAATCCCGGTCGATCGCTGAATTAACGCCAGGGGGTTGACTCAGCCTGTCATCCTTCCGAGGTCGGCAAATTGAGTACCAGCTTGCTGGGATGAATGATCACGGTGTGTACCCCGATTCAGAATAGGTACACCGTATCCCTGCGCATTGTAACAGCGTGACCAAGGGTTGGCGTCAGGAAGTGCATCCGGCCATAAAAACATTGCCTCAAACAGGGAACCATGATTGTCATGGGGCCCGCAAGGCCAACCCCCGCTCTAGCGGGGAAAAATGGCCTTAAAACGATCATTCATTCATTCATTCACTCCATAGCCACTTTTCGTGATTACCACTCCACATTCACTTTTCTTCATTACCACTCCATAGTCACTTTTCTTGATTACCACTCCACAGTCACTTTTCCTGATTATCACTCCATAGTCACTTTTCCTGATTACCACTCCATATTCACTTTTCTTCATTACCACTCCATAGTCACTTTTCTTGATTACCACTCCATAGTCACTTTTCTTGATTACCACTCCAAAGTCACTTTTCTTGATTACCACTCCATAGTCACTTTTTGTGATCACCACTCCATAGTCACTTTTTGTGATTACCACTCCATAGCCACTTTTTGTGATTACCACTCCATAGTAATTTTTTGTGATTACCACAACATAGGCAATTTTCGTGATTACCACTCCATAATCACTTTTCGTGATTACCACTCCATGGTCACTTTTCCTGATTACCACTCCACAGTCACTTTTCGTGATTACCACTTCATAGTCACATTTCGTGATTACCACTCCATAGTCATTTTTCGTGATTAGCACTTCATAGTCACTTTTCGTGATTACCACTCCATAATCACTTTTCTTCATTACCACTCCATAAGCACTTTTCTTGATTACCACTCCATAGTCACTTTTCGTGATTACCACTCCATAGTCACTTTTCTTGATTACCACTCCATAATCACTTTTCTTCATAACCACTCCATAATCACTTTTCGTGATTACCACTCCATAGTCGCTTTTCGTGATTACCATTCCATCGTCACTTTTTGTGATTACCACTCCATAGTCACTTTTTGTGATTACCACTCCATCATCACTTTTCTTGATTACCAATCCATTGTCACTTTTCGTAATTACCACTCCATAGTCACTTTTCCTGATTACCACTCCATAGTCACTTTTCTTGATTACCACTCCATAGTCACTTTTCGTGATTACCACTCCATAGTCACTTTTCTTGATTACCACTCCATAATCACTTTTCTTCATTACCACTGCATCGGCAGTTTTCGTGATTACCACTCCATAGTCACTTTTCCTGATTACCACTCCATAGTCACTTTTCTTGATTGCCACTCCATATTCACTTTTCGTGATTACCACTCCATAGTCACTTTTCTTGATTACCACTCCATAATCACTTTTCGTGATTACCACTCCACAGCCACTTTTCGTGATTACCACTCCATAGTCACTTTTCTTCATTACCACTCCATAGTCACTTTTCGAGATTACCACTCCATAGTCACTTTTTGTGATTACCACTCCATAATCACTTTTCTTGATTGTCACTCCATAGTCACTTTTCTTGATTACCACTCCATAGTCACTTTTCTTGATTACCACTCCATAATCACTTTTCTTCATTACCACTCCATAATCACTTTTCGTGATTACCACTCCATAGTCACTTTTCGTGATTACCACTCCATAGTCACTTTTCTTCATTACCACTCCATAGTCACTTTTTTGTGATTACCACTCCATAGTCACTTTTTGTGATTACCACTCCATAATCACTTTTCTTGATTTATCACTCCATAGTCACATTTCTTGATTACCACCCCATAGTCACTTTTCTTGATTACCACTACATAGTCACTTTTCGTGATTACCACTCCATAGGCACTTTTCGTGATTGCCACTCCATAGTCACTTTTTGTGATTACCACTCCATAGTCACTTTTTGTAATTACCACTCCATCGTCACTTTTCCTCATTACCACTCCATAACCACTTTTCGTTATTACCACTCCATAGTCACTTTTCGTGATTACCACTCCATAGTCACTTTTCGTGATTACCACTCCATAGTCACTTTTCGTAATTACCACTCCATAGTCACTTTTCGTAATTACCACTCCATAGTCACTTTTCGGGAGTACCACTCCATAGTCACTTTTGTGATTACCACTCCATAGTCGCGTTTCCTCATTACCACTCCATAGTCACTTTTCGTGATTGCCACTCCATCGTCACTTTTTGTGATTACCACTCCATAGTCACTTTTCATGATTACCACTCCATCACCACTTTTCGTGATTGCCACTCCATCGTCACTTTTTGTGATTACCACTCCATAGTCACGTTTCTTGATTACCACTCCATAGTCACTTTCTTCATTACCACTCCATCATCACTTTTCTTGATTACCACTTCATCGTCACTTTTCTTGATTACCACTCCATCGTCACTTTTCTTGATTACCACTCCATAGTCACTTTCTGTGATTACCACTCCATAGTCACTTTCTGTGATTACCACTCCATAGTCACTTTTCTTGATTCCCACTCCATAGTCACTTTTCAGGCTACTAGTCCCTAGTCACCATGTTTCGGTTGCCATTCCCTGGTCGTTTTTTCTGGGTCGTTTCTGCCCTAGCCGCCATTTTGTTACTGGGCGTAGCTACTGTTTTCTGGATGGCACTCTTCGGCTGCAGTTACCTGAGCACGTTCCAATGACCCATCATTGTTTTCTGAGTGCCGTTTCACCAGTTCCCTTTTTGTGATCGACATTTTCTCGATAGATTGACTGATGCTGCACTTGTGTTTGTTCACCAGAAACCAGACAAACGGTTACTTTTCAAAGCACACAGGTGAGCACACCGGTAAGTAACAATAACCATCCACGAGCAACTCCCATCATTTCAAGCTAAGGATGTGAAGCTTTATCATGTGTTATGGATTACAGTTATTGATTTGAAGGATACACAACACAACAACATGCATTTTAAAAGCCATTTTCCCTGCTAGAGCGGGGGTTAGCCTTGCGGTCCCCATGACAATCTTCTCCATCTTGCCCTATTTTCTGCATCTCTCCTTGTTAACCCCCTTGCCCGCATTTCTTCTTCCACCATCTTTAGCCAAGTCTTTCTCGGTCTTCCCCGTCCTCTACTTCCTTTTACATTCATTTCCATCACTCTTCTCAACCAGTCACTTTCATCCTTCCTCAACACATGACCAAACCATCACAACCTGTTCCTCTTCACAGCATCAATCACAGGCTCTATTCCCATCATCTTTCGCAATTCATCATTTGTCTTCCTCTCTCTCAACGATACTCTGCACATCCACCGAACCATTCGCATTTCCACCCTTTCCAACCTTCGTTGCTGCTCTACGTTCATTACCCATGTCTCACTCCCATAAATCATAACACTTCTCACACATACAGCATACACCTTTCCCTTCAGCTTCAACGACACTCCCCTCATCATCAGCACGCCACTCAGGATGAAGGATGTGAGTGGTAAATCCGTTTTTTCCTCCACCTATAAAATTTGTCTGTTTCTGAATGCAGTGGAAACGCTCCAGCCAGGTCTCATTTTACCTGTATTTTATATTTTCATCACAGACAAAATCATTTCTTACAAATACGTTATTTCGAGGGACATTCTTGTAAACAGGGAGTCTGATTAAATTTGCAAACTTTTACAATTCTGTAGGTTTTCTTTTTCCTTCTGTAAATCAGATTACACATGCAACAAGCAGCTATGACTCACTGTATTTACCTCAACAGTAGTTTTACTCAATATTTATGATTTTCCTCAATATTTATGAGATTCATGCGAGAAATCCGCCAGGATAAGAATGTGACGGGATGTCCATGGTGCTTGTGTTCAGAGGCCGGTGCAGACACGCAGACAGCTGAAGCCAAGCGCTGTCGATTGTGAGTCGGGGATTGACTGTAAATGAGTGATATGAGTGTTAAGCCCCTGTCACACCTTGACGATTTAGCCAGCGTATGCCGACGTATCAAAATTGAGTGCTGGTGTGAGTCATACGCTGGCATACGTCGACAAATTTTGTGCATGCACGAAATTTGTCGACGAGCTCGGCGTACTACGACGTATGCCAGCGTGCTTCAGCGTGCTCTTAACGTAGCCAAATTTTTCATACGTCGGCATACGCTGGCTAAAACGTCAAGGTGTGACAGCGGCTTTAGAAGTGCATCTGATTTTTTTTTTTGTCAAAATTTTCCAGAAGTATGTGTGAAGATGACGATGATGATGACGAGGCGGAGGAGGATGAAGAAGAAAAGGAGGATGATGAATATGAGGAAGATCGAGAACAGAACGAATGGTCAGGAAAAGCAAGTGATGTCTTGAACCAGAAAAATGGCAGCAATAACTATCGCAATGCGGAGACCGGCCAAGGAGGAACCTCGCAGTGCAGAAAGCAGTTCACACAGCATAAAGCTGGCACCTTGTATCGTGATGGAGAAAAAGGAGTCAAGGAAGAGAAGGCACCTGCAGGCAACACTGTACGCTTTGCGGACAGGTAATTTTAATTTCACACGGCCATTTTGTAACCTTGTCCTATAAATCTGCTCAGAAATCTGGTGAAAACTGCGTGGTTTGGTGTAGTCATAGTGCTCAATCAAAGTATAAAGAGTCTTAAGAGGCCATCCACATATTGTGTACCCATGAGGGAGGGGAATTGAGATGGAGGTAACAGGAGGGATAGCAATGTAGGTTATGTGCAAGTGAGAAGTGCAAAGATTCCACGAATGTTATCCACATAATATGTGTATGGATTCGAATTGAAGCCCACTCCCCCATTTGATGGAAAGTACCACATGACATTCTTTAATTTGGTGGTGGCAGAACCATAGCCTTGCATTTGCCATATTTCTCTATTTGTTACAGAAACTGCAATCTGCATGGAGACGCATTGTTTTATCTGGAAAATTGTGTTTGTTTCTTCTTATAATCCAGAAGGAATTAATGAATCACTTTAAGCTCATTTGAGCCGGGCCCAACCAGAGACCGGTAGGTGAGGTGGTCTGAGGTTTGCGGCACAGCGGAGGGATTGATTGGAATTGGAGATTTATTTCAACTCAGCCAAACTGTAATCCTGGTGCTAACTACAACTAGAGGGTTCATACAACACGATACCCCGAGTCGTATTCCAATATACATATACTTCAATTTTAACAAAGAAAGTATTTTAAAGATCTTTTTTAAAATTCCGGAAGTTTAGGGCTATTGAAGCACCCTTATACACCACCTTATTTAACACATCCAAGTACTGCTGAACTGGAGGTTCTTGGAGGTATTATGAAGATTTGTATTCTTCAGTCATTCAAGTATATAATTCAATTTAAATAAACGTTTAAAGGCGTATAAATTAATTAATTCCGGGTTTTACTGCTGTTTTACCCAGTGTCGATTACACCACCTTATCGAATACATTACATTTGTTCTTCTTACCAGTTGTTTGTGTCCTTTATAACGTCTTTAAAAACAGTATGTTTCCTGTTTGTAATAATTGTACACCGCTCCTTTCCTATACCATCTCCAGGTGCTGTATGACGTCATTGCCGGGCACCGAAGAGGGCCCAGCAATGACGCGCGTTGAAAGGGAGTAATCAGTTTTCACTCCGGTTTCTTTCTTGTTTTCTTGTTTGTTTGTCCAGGCGATATCTCAGCCATCCTTTGAGCTGGGAAGCTGAAATTTCGGCTTTTTTGCTGAAAAAAGTTTTTAACTTTTGCTTTGGCAAAAAAATTATTTTTTGTTTTTTGATTAAACAATTAATTGATTAGTTACTTAATTATTATCGATCAATTAAGTACTTATTTATTTCCTTTCTCTTCTGGGCATTATCTCAGGCATCTTTTGAGCTAGGAAGGTGATAATTGGATGCGACAATGATCAAGTGATTTAGCTATAAAGCATGTTTTTGATTTTTTGATTAATCAATGAATCGATTGATTTATTGATTGATTAATTATTTTTTTCGATTTTTTTCGATTCATGACTTAATTAATTTTCAAACAGTTACAGCTTCGGGTGAAGAACTGGTGGCTTAGCGATGTATGCTATTAGCCAATTGATTAAGAAAATATTTTATGATTATTATTTATTGATTTTAATTATGCAATTAATCAATCACTTATTGTACACCTCTCCCTCCCAATACAGTCTCTATTAGCTGGAGGATATTTATTCATTTGGCATTGGGGCAGTGTACTTTGAATGTATCTGTACTTTTTTTTTTTTTTTTTGTTTGACTACCAGACATGTTTGACTACCAGACATGTTTGACTACCAGACATGTTTGACTACCAGACATGTTTGACTACCAGACATGTTTGACTTCCAGACATTTTTGACCACCAGACATTTTTGACTACCAGAGTAAAAACTGAATTAAGTTGTTTCTCGATCATAAATTGACGATCATAAGCTGATCAGACAGACGGACGGACATGAACCAATTGCTTAACCCTGCTTTTCTCTTTGCGTGCGTGAGTAATAAATGCCTATCTCATGTGACCTGGGGATATTACCTTTTCTTTTCTCTCCAAATCTATTACCAGAGAATCTCCAAATCTGTCACATGGTTGGAGTTATTTATTACATTACAATCACCAGCTTGGTTTTGCTTTGAAATTATGAGAAATGGGACAATAAAGTACTATGCCTGGACACGAGAAGGTGTTCAATTTTCTGTTCTGCCTGTGTTACGTGCTGTGCAGGAAAAAAGCTGGAGCGAGCGTTGTCAGTGTAGACAACAAGCCTGTGATGAGGTGAGAACTCCACTTTAACAGGGTGATGGTGCCAACGATGTAAGCTTAGCCTCCCACAGGAGGAGGTTACCTGCTGGCTCAGGTTTGGAAAGGAAATGCATATGCTTTTGCCATAATTTTGCTTACAACTCACTCTTCCTCAAACGCTCTTTCTCCTGACTCATTACACCACATATATACCCTTTAATTAGGCCTGGCGTTGGCTTACCAGTTAAAGTAGCTGGCTTAAGATCTTAGGGTCTTGAGTTTGAGCCCCTGCCGTGCCATTGAAATAACACCAGGTGGGTTGCCTTGTCATCTTCCGAGGTTGGCAAAATGAGTACCAGCTTACTGGTTACGGGGCACTGCATCAGCTGCACGGCCCTGCTTCCAGGAGATGATGCAACCAGCAGCCACAGGCTACAGACGAACCAACAACCCTTTGATTAACTAATTTAATGATACGCTGCATCAATGTCCAATGACAAGTCAAGATGATTTGATGTAATTGAGCCCAACCACTCAGGTGCACCCCTCTGCGTGCTCCCTGTGGACAGGCGGGGGACCTGCACCATGGTGAATCGTCCGAGTAGCGGTAAGAAAAAGGGCTCCACCCTGGAGGCGGATGGATTGCCAGCCCTATTCCACTGCATACACCCAGGTTGTGAAAAGGTCTACAGGGTCAAGGAGTATCTGTCGGTAGGATTCCATGCATGGTGGACTTGCCCATTGCTGTCTTCACAACCACAGTTCATTGTTTTTACAAATGTTTTTACTGGAATTTATCCGTCGTAATCACTTGTATTAAGTGATGGCATTTTAAAGTGTTTACAGGCAGCGGCAAAATTACAGAGACCTTGAGTCACTTTTATTTTACTGATGATGATTATTTATCGTTTGTACCCTCGTTAACCACGCCCCTCCCAATCCCTCCCCCTTTACCCTCCTGAGAGTTTCCTTCTGTATCCATCATGTCACCCCATGCATCCTCTCCTGCCCCCAATTCCTCTCCACACCACCCATTGTTTATCTGCCTCCCTCTATTTTGGCCTTCAGCTCTGCTGTTGGTGTTTCCCCCCTCTTTCTGCTGCTCCTTTTATCTTGTGTCCTGATCTGTTCAGTGTACTGGTACTTGCTCTTCCACGAACCTCGACTATGTATACAAAGAAATCGAGACGAGGGAGGCTGAAGGCTCAATAGTACCAAAGACCCAAACCTTTTGCCAGATTATTTAAACATGACTCAATCAAGTGATTTTGTTGTTGGAAATTTCATTGCACAATTTCATTTTGGAAATCTCATTTTGTTGTCGCAACTAAAAATTGTGAGCTTTTTTTTCTTTTTCTTTTTTCTTTTTTTTTGTATACAAGATCGAGGCTCGTGTAAGAGTTAAAATGTAAGAGATGATTTTGTGAGTAAAATTGTAAGTTGTTGGAAGTATAAATTGTGAAATCCACCTGAGATGCGAGGCTTTCCACCTGAGACACGGGGCCTTCCACCCGAGACGCGGGGCCTTCCACCCGAGACGCGGGGCCTTCCACCCGAGACGCGGGGCCTTCCACCCGAGACGCGGGGCCTTCCACCCGAGACGCGGGGCCTTCCACCCGAGACGCGGGGCCTTCCACCCGAGACGCGGGGCCTTCCACCCGAGACGCGGGGCCTTCCACCCGAGACGCGGGGCCTTCCACCCGAGACGCGGGGCCTTCCACCCGAGACGCGGGGCCTTCCACCCGAGACGCGGGGCCTTCCACCCGAGACGCGGGGCCTTCCACCCGAGACGCGGGGCCTTCCACCCGAGACGCGGGGCCTTCCACCCGAGACGCGGGGCCTTCCACCCGAGACGCGGGGCCTTCCACCCGAGACGCGGGGCCTTCCACCCGAGACGCGGGGCCTTCCACCCGAGACGCGGGGCCTTCCACCCGAGACGCGGGGCCTTCCACCCGAGACGCGGGGCCTTCCACCCGAGACGCGGGGCCTTCCACCCGAGACGCGGGGCCTTCCACCCGAGACGCGGGGCCTTCCACCCGAGACGCGGGGCCTTCGACCCGAGACGCGGGGCCTTCGACCCGAGACGCGGGGCCTTCGACCCGAGACGCGGGGCCTTCGACCCGAGACGCGGGGCCTTCGACCCGAGACGCGGGGCCTTCGACCCGAGACGCGGGGCCTTCGACCCGAGACGCGGGGCCTTCGACCCGAGACGCGGGGCCTTCGACCCGAGACGCGGGGCCTTCGACCCGAGACGCGGGGCCTTCGACCCGAGACGCGGGGCCTTCGACCCGAGACGCGGGGCCTTCCACCCGAGACGCGGGGCCTTCCACCCGAGACCCGGGGCCTTCCACCCGAGACGCGGGGCCTTCCACCCGAGACGCGGGGCCTTCCACCCGAGACGCGGGGCCTTCCACCCGAGACGCGGGGCCTTCCACCCGAGACGCGGGGCCTTCCACCCGAGACGCGGGGCCTTCCACCCGAGACGCGGGGCCTTCCACCCGAGACGCGGGGCCTTCCACCCGAGACGCGGGGCCTTCCACCCGAGACGCGGGGCCTTCCAACTTAGACGCATCCCTTAAGACTTGGCTCCTGGTCTGATTTTAACATGTTTTATCGTCCATCAATCTATCACCTATGCCAAAGAAAGAGTGAATTGGGAAAAGAAAGGGAAGGACAGGTTATAAATGTAAAAGGGCAAGAAGGTTTTATCCCAAGGCACATCGGGGGAATGTCTGGAGCATGCAGGATTGGAAAAGTTCAAAAATTGTTTTTGCCATATCTGCTACTACGTATTTGGTTCCTATGTTATGTTATGCTACATATTTGGTTCCTATGTTATGTTTTTCTTTTTCTTCTGTGTTCTTCGTTTTATATTTTACACAGAATATTTTAAACATTCGTCCATCCATTATTCTTTCCAAACCTAGTGATGCTGATATTAGCAGTTTGGTCTTCTGACTCATTTCATAGCTATCCCACTTGATTGGAGTCTGGGGATCTGGGGCAGCCAAGGAAGTTGGAAATCCTCGTCATGCAGTGCGAAGGTTTTGTTGTTATCCGATAGTGTAGAAAAAACCAAGCTGGCTTATTAATGACCTTCAGGGAAGGAGTAATCTATCTGTTTCCACCTGGCCTACATGCAGTGCCTGTCTTCACTTTATCGTTTAATCAGGATGTCTTTGGAGCAACTTGCGATAGACACAAAGAAATGGAAAGAATAGATTGCATCCAAACCAAATCTGAAATGTTAAACACATTTTGATGAATATGGATAAATGATAAAGTCAAGGTTAGTGTAAAAATATAATGTATCTGATGGTCTGAATAACCATGATCACTTCCCCATAGCTTGAGAGCGTAGTATTGAGTACCATGTCTTATAGTGATTTTTCTTTGTTATCATGTCCTTGTCCAATGTACAGAATCACGTGAAAGCGGTGCACGGTGCCAGGAGGCACGTTTGCCCACAGCCAGGTTGTGGAAAACGTTTTGTGCTGCAGAGGCACCTGCGGAAGCACCTGGTCCTTCATTCAGGTACTCATACGATACTGTTCTTGTGGGAAACTGTTTTTGACATATCTTGGTCGCTTTTGAGCGAACTGGTCCTGATTTTAGTCAAATTTCTTTCAATTTAAAACCACCTTTCTGGTACATTGGCATAGTGGAGCATGCCATCCAAGGTTGGCAGGATGGCCTAGAGGTAGGCACACTCATCTCTAAGCTGTCTAGCCTGGGTTTGAATCCAGGCCCAGCTATAAACTGTCATGCTGGTGATTCACAGGCAAGGTGATTCATCATAGTGTATGCCGTCCGTTGGATGGATGTTAAATAGGTGTCGCATCTACCGACATTAGTTGGTGGACATTAAAGCCCCCACGGTGTCCTTCGGGAAAAGTAAGTGAGTATTCGCCAGCACCAATTATCAGCACCAATTATCTCCCAATTACTGGTGTTGGGCTAGCGGCTAGGGTGCCAGCTTAGGATCCTAGTATGGAATTGTTCCTGGAAATCAACCAGATCCACAACGTGTTCCATATGTATGGTTTAAACTCAATCAGATCTGTACATCATCCTGTAAAGTACATCATGCAACATACATGTCAGGATCTAGGCATCATATGAGAAAGATTGAATATATCAGTCAATGCAAGCAAACCTAGAATATAGGCGGGTACGTACCATTCAATTCTACATGGCATTGTATAATGATGTCGCAGGAGTGGCCTCGAGTCACGGACGTCCAAGGTCTTATAGACACCGCCCAGCGGTTTAAGGGAGCACCACACCTGGGTTCAACTTTGGTACAATTTCACCACATTCTCCCCACCGTTAGAACTATACTGCCGCTCGGCAGGAAGCGAGTGCGCGTCAGCATTAATGGATTGAGGAAGTCATCATTTTATTATTGGGGTGTTAAAGACATATTTCCCTATAAAGTCAGTCGGTCCATCCATAGCGGTCAGGGTGGCGAAATTACCCTGCCAACACAGGGTCGGAAACTACCGGGTACGACATCCCCAAGCCCGGAGTCCCCCTGCTTCGGAGTAGCCGCTGGAGGCAGGTGTCGGAGGGGCACCTCAGTGACTTCACTGCTTCAGGCAGGGGTGTATCAGGCGAAGGGAGGGACGGTCACGTGGGTCACAATAGTCTAGTCTTACAGCGGGGTCGTCGGCACAGTAGCTAGATAGGATACGTTGTACCTTGGCAAAGAGCGAATGTCCATTCGTCGCAATGCAACACATGTGTAAATCAGTAAGCCTCTTTACAGTAAGCTGTAACCGTAAGTAAGGTTACATGACAGGAGGCCATTACAGTAAGTCCATTGCAGTCTGTACCTGCCTAGGCTCCCAAGGGTACATGATCGATCCATGTTAGGTCCATGTCATGGAATTACAGTAAGCAAGTACAGTAAAGAATTACAGTAAGCTGTAACAGTAAGTAAGATGACATGACAGGAGGCCATTACAGTAAGTCCTTTGCAGTCTGTACCTGCCTAGGCTCCCAAGGGTACATGGTCGATCCATGTTAGGTCCATGTCATGGAATTGCCGAGGGAGAGAATCGATGAGAGCCATAACGAGAGTTACTCGACACCGGCAGCGGCCCTGTTGAATCACGAGACTCGAGCGTCCTCTGACGGCAGCTCATACGCATTACAACTCTTGTTTCGGCACGTGAATCTACCGTTGGCAGCGATCCTTCGCACGAGACACGAGCGGCCTCTGAAGGCTGCCTGGACGACCGGCATGGCTGATTACGACGACGCACAAAACGACCGGAACGCGCCTCCCCAGCGAAGTGTGCAGAACCTCCGCGATGCATACGGCAATCCCGTCCTGCAGTACAGCGCTCGGAGGATCGGAGAAGATCGGCTTTACCGGCTGCCGAGAGAACGTCCCGGATGGACGACAAAAACGACCGAAATGCGCCTCTCCAGTGAAGCGCGCAGAACCTCCGGGATGCATATGGCAATCCTGTCCTGCTGTACAGCGCTCCGAGGATCGGAGAAGATCGGCTATACCGGCTACCGAGAGGATGCCCCGGATGGAAGGATTGTCCCATTCAAAGCGAATTGAATTGTCCCATTCACAAACCGAGAGAGAGTCCCGGCTGGACAAACCTTGTTTGTCTCAGCGTTGTCCCGGATGGATTGTCTAGATGTCGAGATGATTGTCATGCTAGATGTCCCGGATGTCATGGATTGTCTAGAGGATTGTCATGCTAGATGTCCCGGATGGATTGGCCATCCACGGATGTCCGGCCGATCCATCCATTCAACGCCTTCATTGCATGGCACGGATCCAGCCGGATCGCGTAGAGGATTGTCATGCTAGATGTCCCGGATGGATTGGCCATCCACGGATGTCCGACCGATCCATCCATTCAACGCCTTCATTGCATGGCACGGATCCAGCCGGATCGCGGATGGATCGACCATCCACGGACGCAAAGACTCAGAGACCCAAAGACAGCCATCGCCCCGGATGGACTGTCCATCCATGCTAGATGTCCCGGATGGATTGTCCATCCACGGATGTCCGACCGATCCATCCATTCAACGCCTTCATTGAATGGCTCGGATCGACCATCCATGGACTCAAAGACTCACTCAAAGACACAAAGACATCCATGGACGTCATCCTGGGTCCCCACAAGGGGCGAGGTGGGAGTCGTTATACCGAACGGCATCCGGATCGCGGATGGATTGTCCATCCCGGGTCCCCACAAGGGGCGAGGTGGGAGGCGTTATACCGAACGGCATCCGGATCGCGGCATCCGGATCGCGGATGGATTGCCCAACCTCCTGGGATCCCACCCCCCCCACCGAGGTTGCAGCGGCGCGCTGCATACCGAAGTCAGACGACCTTCACAGTCTGGGTCAGTCTGAGTCACAGTCAGTCTGGGGCAGAGGGAAAATGGAATCAGACGAGGCGTCTCGCAGTCTCGAAATGTGCGTGGATACGAGCCAAGAGCTCTGTCCGATAAACAACAAGCCCAGAGTCAAGGGCGAGCAGGCAGTACGGTGCCCCCGTTACTTGCGCAGGAGACAAGGGAGTCGGGCGCTACGCTCAATGTCACCATTTCACGAGGTCACCGTGTACTCCCTAACGGCGCGGGCGCGCGACCTCGAGGTAACGCCACGATACGTAGTTTACGTCGTTTACGTAAAGGACATTCGGTACGTAGTTTACCAAGGTACATGGAAAAGTAGACGAATCCCCGATGATGAGATCGCGTGAAGCACGCAATTACGTTAATGACGCCGTAGGGCAAACGCGTGATTAGTCGGTGACGTCATCAATTGGTTCGGGCGCGTGCGGGTTCGTTGGCGAAACCGAAAGTCGTCCTCGGCCTGTCGAGCCAGCGTGGCACGCTGAGACGAGAGGGCGAGCACGCTGGGCCGCAATAATTTGCATGGCCTGAAGTAGCGTCTCGTTCGATGGCTTTCGGGCCGGGTTTGTCCGGGGTTGAAGCGGGGAATAGCGGCAGCAGTGCGGTAGTTATCAACGGTATCTAGCATGATACGATACATCACGCCAACACAAATCACATTTCACAAATCCCCGAGTGCCGTGAACCCCTTAGAACCCTTTAAGATTGTTTATTAAGGTTATGACAGCGGAAGAAGATGAAAGTTTAGGAAGACCATGCTCGGCGAGTCCCCGAGTGGAGCCAAACGAGCCTCACGCGTTGAGGCGAGTCCGGGCAGCGGTGTTCGCCGGCCTCGCTGAGAAGCCATGCGTAGGTGGGATTCTGACCAGCAGCAACGGGGCCACAGAGTAGTGCCAGCGAGGGGAATCGCATGCGCTTCGCGTGAAGAAGGGGTCCATCCAGCGAAGATGCGGCGTGCGCGACTGGCGCGTCGTGCCTAGTGAGGATGCCATCCAGCGATGGTGCAGCGCGTGATTCGTGCATGAGGAGGTGATTCCGGCGAGCAGCGAGAGGAATCGTCGGCCTCGCCGAGTAGGGCCCGCGAAGGGAGCAACGTGCGGCTTCGCGGCGAGGAGGTGATTCCGAGCAGCGATCGGAATCGTCGGCCTCCCAGAGTATTGCACGCGATGGGTGCAGTGCACGATTCGCGTGGAGGATGTGATTCCACCGAGCAGCCGGAGTGAGCCGGCCATGTGAGGCACGGCGTGATTCCGACGAGCAGTGCGCGATTCGCGCGGAGGAGGCGATTCCACCGAGCAGCGAGTGGATTCGCGTGGAGGTGATTATTCCACCGAGCAGCCGGAGTGAGCCGGCCGTGTGAGGCACAGCGTGATTCCGACGAGCAGTGCGCGATTTGCGCGGAGGAGGCGATTCCACCGAGCAGCGAGTGGTCAGGGTGAGCCGGCCGTGTGAGGCACGGCGTGATCCCGACGAGCAGTGCACGATCCGCGCGGAGGAGGCGATTCCACCGAGCAGCGAGTGGTCGGAGTGTGCCGGCCCGCGCGGAGGAGGCGATTCCACCGAGCAGCGAGTGGTCAGGGTGAGCCGGCCGTGTGAGGCACGGCGTGATCCCGACGAGCAGTGCGCGATCCGCGCGGAGGAGGCGATTCCACCGAGTAGCGAGTGGTCGGAGTGTGCCGGCCGTGTGGTGGCATGGCCGACATGGGAGTCGTGATCACTCGCGTGGGAATCTCATCTCGGGCCGAGGCACGCAAATCTAGGATGATTCTCTCGGACGGAGCCGTTAGCATTTCGAGCAACCGAGGCTAGACTCGTACCTTCGGCGCCAAGCGGGTCCGTCGTTCCGACAGGGTTGCGGCCCAGGACATTTCCCAGTGGCCTCCTTCAGCAGGCGCCTTGCCGGAGTCCGTCACGCCTGCTCCGGCGTCCGGGCCCCAGGAGAGCAGTTCGCGCTTTGACGGCGCGGTTCCGCAAAATGCTTGCGCATCTGGTCCCGTCGAGGTAGACCGGCAGCGAGAGTCGTCGGAGCTCCGTGGCTGGAGCTAGCTCGATGGGCCTTCAGCTGGTCATTCTTCTCCGAGGTGGGCCGCGCAGGAGCATGGAGAATGTCGGGAAACGCTCGTCTGAGATCAGCGTTCATCCGGCCATCGCCAGACTCGTGTCCCGCCATTCCCGAAGATCTTGATTGAGATTAAGTGTTGTGGAAATCAACCAGATCCACAACGTGTTCCATATGTATGGTTTAATCTCAATCAGATCTGTACATCATCCTGTAAAGTACATCATGCAACATACATGTCAGGATCTAGGCATCATATGAGAAAGATTGAATATATCAGTCAATGCAAGCAAACCTAGAATATAGGCGGGTACGTACCATTCAATTCTACATGGCATTGTATAATGATGTCGCAGGAGTGGCCTCGAGTCACGGACGTCCGAGGTCTTATAGACACCGCCCAGCGGTTTAAGGGAGCACCACACCTGGGTTCAACTTTGGTACAATTTCACCACAGAATTGTTCCTCTTATCTAAGATAAAGGAAGACTCCACTTTTGTTCACTTTTGTTTCTGTTTATTACAACTCAAAAAGGTAGGGGATAACGTACTAATTCAAGATATTGACTAACTAACGAACTAATTAACTTTAACGAAGCCTCTCTATTCAGCCGGTCGTAGCATGATCTTCTCCTCCTTTGTAGATCTTCTCCTTTGCTCTTGGCCAGCGCAGCTCTCTCTTCTCCAAGTCTCATTCACCTTATATTATCAATGTTCACTTCAATATATGGTATGGCATTCAAGGCTCCGCACGGCTCAGACAGAGACACTCTGGTTTGTATCTTAGAGAATCCTAAGGGCCTTTTCCTAGACAGCTGTCACAGTTAAAAGTGATGTAACACCTTTTATCTATCTTTTGTAGGTCATCCTTTGACCTGTGCATGCAAGCTCTTTCCTCCTACAAATTCCATCTCTACAGAGTTATACAAAACATACATTTGGAGAAAGAAATATATGAACACATATATTTTTTTGTATTCTCCCTAACCCCTCCGAAGCAAGAATGTTCCAAGCTTCATTACAAGAGGAAAACACATTTTAAACAAGAGGGGAGAATATATAAATAATATATTCCTCCACACTAGGATCCTGGGTTCGAATCCCGGTCGATTGCTGAATTAACGCCAGGGGGGTTGACTCAGCCTGTCATCCTTCCGAGGTCGGCTAATTGAGTACCAGTTCACTGGTAATTCCCTGTTTGTCGTAAAAGGCGACAAAAAGGGTTGGCGGCAGGAAGGGCATCCGGCCGTAAAACATTGCTTCAAAAAGGGGACCAACAAAAACAACAACAACCACGGTGCCCGAAAAAGGCCAACCCCCGCTTTTCGGGGAAAAATGGCCTCTAAAGGTGGGGGTTTTTTTTTATCAGCAAAGTCATGGAATCCATCATTGCTTCGGATCTCAAATCCTTCCTCTTCTCCAATGGCTTGATCTCTGATCATCAATTTGGATTCAGACCAGGCCATTCTACTCTGGACATGCTGCTTCTGCTGTCTCAACAATGGATGGAGGTCCTCAATGCCAAACAGGAAATCAGAGCTGTCCCCCTTGACATATCACGTGCCTTCGATTCGGTCTGGCACCCAGGTCTGCTCACCAAACTCTCCTCCTATGGTATCCATGGAATTCTCCACTCATGGCTTGTGGACTTCCTCTCTGGTCGTAGGCAACGTGTGGCCCTGAATGGATTTCTCTCATCTCCCCTTCCTGTTCAGGATGGAGTTCCCCAAGGTAGTGTTCTGGGCCCTGTGCTATTTCTGATCTTCATCAATATCCCTGACGTTGGCTTAGCGGTTAGGGTGCCGGCTTAGGATCCCAGGATCCTGGGTTCGAATCCCGGTCGATCGCTGAATTAACGCCAGGGGGTTGACTCAGCCTGTCATCCTTCTGAGATCGGCAAATTGAGTACCAGCTTGCTGGGATGAATGATCACGGTGTGTACCCCGATTTAGAATAGGTACACCGTATCCCTGCACATCGTAAGAGCATGATCAAGGGTTGGCGTCAGGAAGGGCATCCGGCCATAAAAACATTGCCTCAAACAGGGAACCATGATTGTCATGGGGCCCGCAAGGCTAACTCCGGCTCTTGCGGGGAAAATGGCCTTAAAACGATCATTCATTCATTCATTCATTCATTCATATATCAATGATCTCTCCGACTCTCTGGAAAATCCTCTCTATCTCTTTGCTGATGACTCCACTATCTTCCGCTCCATTCCTCATCCCTCAGATCGGCAGTCTGCAGCCTCCTCACTCTCTGCAGACCTGGACAAAATCACAGACTGGTCAAACAAGTGGAACATGTCTTTCAATCCTGACAAATCCCACACTCTTACTATGTCTCTCCGAAAAGACCGACTGGAAAACCCTCCCATCTACTTTCTCAACAATCCTCTCCAAGAAGTTCTGTCGCTCAAGCTTTTGGGTCTCACTATCTGCCATGATCTTTCTTGGGATAACCACATTTCCAAGCTGGCCTCCAAAGCCAGTCGCCGACCTGGCATCCTCCGTCATGCGAAGTCCTTCCTTGGCACACCTGAGCTCCTCCGCACATACAAGGCTTTCACCTGCAGCTCAATGGAATACTGTTCCCCCCCTCTGGGCCAGTGCTCTTGCCTCACACCTAGCTCAGCTTCACGCTGTTGAAACCAAAGCTTTCAGAATCATTGGAATCTCTTGCGATGAAGCTAACTCCGAGGGCCTTTCACTCACTCACCGCAGGCAGGTAGGTGGTCTTTCTGTCTTTTACCAACTCCTCTCCGGCCTTGCTCCCCCAGCTCTCTCTGTGCTCTGTCCCCCTAATATTCCTACAGGTCGCACAAGATCTGCCAGCAACCCTCTTATGGTTAAATTGCCAAAATCAAGACTCTCTGCTCACCTTCACTCTTTCAATCCCCTTTTGTCCTGCCTCTGGAACAAACCTCCCCACTCCCTTCAATCGCACTCCTCCCTCCAGGTCTTTAAAACAGCTGTTCACCACCATCTCTTATCTTCCCCCATCCAAAACCTTGATATTTTCTACCCCCGCTAATTCACCCCAGATACACTTTTTTTGAAATTCCATCCTTCTTTCCTGGAAGTCCTTGCAGTGTCCATGTGTTTTATACATCTCCCACCTCCCCCCAAGCCCTCCCCCTCCCACATTTCTCTCGATGTCCTTGCTCTCAAATGTTGTGTTTGTGTCCTTCCCCCTCTCTCCTCATCTCGTGTTCCGCTCCCCTTATTTTGTGTTTTATGTGTCGGTTGAGTTTTTGTGTGATTAATGTTAGCTCTTTCACGAGCCTCGATCTTGTATACAAAAAAAAAAAAAAAAAAAAAGGCACATTGGCCAAAAAATTCCAAATTCCTGCCCTAACCAGTATGGGGAACTGTACAATTAAGTATCGTACATGAGGTTTGAACCCCATGAAGCAAGTGCTCAGATGGGATCACCAAAAGTGGGTCACAAAGAACCTACAGAATAAAGCGCAACCAGTGATTTATATGGAGGCAGTCAAGTCTTGCGTTTGTACGTTCGTGACATGGCATCGTTTTACTTTTCTTGCATCTACAGTTCCTTTTATTTATTATCCCCACATATTTTGCCAAAAGGGGGGGCTGGGGGGGGGGGATACTGCAATAAGTTCCATCTGTCTGTCTGTCTGCCATGCTATCTCCTCCTAAACAGTTGGGCAGAAATTAACCAAACTTGGCAGTTATGATCTGTGAGATGGGACAAAGGTGCAGGAACGTTAGCATTTGTGGTCCCGCTCCCTAGGGTATGGTCAAAAGGTCAAATACCCAAAAATGCAATTATGGGCGCATTTTAAAATTAAACATTGTATATGGAAGCAACATTGGGGGAAGCGTTAAATACAGTATGTAACGATTTGTTGGATTTGACTCCAAAGGTGAGGACTACGGGTCACAGATATATACGAGGGCCAGTCAATAAGTAACCTTAAAATGGCGATATAAATTCGAGAATGTAATGTGTGTAGTTGTAGACGACATATGTTATATCTATGGGTAAGAGTCATGTTTTGCCTGTTTTAGATATGGCAACATTGAGCATATGACGTCAGTAGAGCAGTTCCAAGATGGCGGCTCCCTTAGAAGCATGCACCAGGGAGGAGCAACATTCTGTCATCTGTTTCCTGGGAAGTGAGGGTGTGAATCCCAGTGAAATCCATCACAGAATGAAGATGCAATATGGTGATGCATGTTTATCGCTGCAGCAGGTGTACGACTGGGACAGGAAGTTTAAAAGTGGAGTGTCCAGTGTGGCAGATGCTGCTCGCTTGGGCCGGCCTCACACAGCTGACACACCAGAAATGGTTGCAGGAGTTGAGCGTGTGCTAAGGGAAAACCGTCGCATTACGCTGGATGAAGTGGTCTCCGAATAGAACATTAGCCACGGGGTTCAGCACACCATATGATTCACAACGTGCTGGGGTTCCGCAAAGTGTCTGCAAGGTGGGTGCCTAGACAACTCACACCCAAACTGAAATAATGGCGAGTGGACGCATATGAAGAACTTCTGCGACATTACGAAACAGAAGGCAACGCTTTATTACAGCGCGTAGTGACGGGATGAAAGCTGCTTCCACTACTTTCAGCCAGAAACGTAGAGGGCAAGCAAAGAGTGGCGCCATTCAACTTCACCGAAGCCCAAAAAATTCCACACACAGCCGTCCGCTGGAAAAGTGATGCTGATGCTCTTCTGGGATAGCCAAGGCCCACTTGTAGTGCATTACATGCCCAGAGGGACCACAGTCACCAGGGCATCATACTGCGACCTCCTTAAAAAATCATCTGAAACCAGCAATCAGATCAAAACGTTGTGGACTACTCACTACTGATGTTTAGCTGCAGCATGACAATTCGGATTATTACATCTTTGGGCCACTTAAAGAGGCGCTTGGTGGAACGACTTTCCGATCCGATGAAGAGGTCCAAGGGGCGGTGCATGAATTTCTACACAAGCAGCCAAAATATTTTTTTCAAGAGGAATCCAGGTCTCAGCAAAACGCTGGAAAAAGTGCATTGAACACAATGGAGATTATGTTGAAAAATAACAGTTGTTATCCACATACATGCAATAAACAAGTTGCAAAACATATTTTAAGTTTACTTATTGACTGCCCCTCGTGTGTGTGTATATATATATATATACATATATTTTTTTTCCCCATGCTCTTCTAGCAGAAGAAACCATGAAAAGATAGACAAGGTAAGCCCTTTGCTGTTTCATTCATCCACAGCTACAAATCATTCATAAGTAGTACATATATGAAAATCCCAATGCTACACACCCCTCAGCCACTCCACCAGTTTCATTGCTTTCTTATCGAGTCATCAGTGACAGTGTAGATGGAAACACTTACAATCGAGGCTCTCATGCATGTGCAACCATCATTAGCAGTCAACATATAAAGGAATAACAAGACCCATAAAGCACCAATACCTTTAAGATTATTGGAATCCCCAGTGATGAAGCTCAAGTCTATGTGCTTATCGCTTCGCCATTGCAGACAGGTTGGTGGCCTCTCTGTCTTCTTTCTGTCTTCTCTGTCTTCTCGCCTCCTTTCTGCTCTTTCCCTGACTTGTCGTCCCAAGATTTCTGCAGGGCACACACAGTCCACCACCAACCCCCTTCTGGTGAAGCTATCCAAATCCAGGATCAATTTGCTCACACCTGATTTTCGTGTTGAGACATGCCAGTGTGGGCGGCCCTGCAGTGCTTCGTCCCTCAGGTGATCTTTCGGCTTTGTCACAGCAGCACACCACAGCTCCTGATAAGCTCCTTGTTTTCAATTACTTATTGGGCTCCTGATAACAACACACTTTGTGTTTTTTTTTTTTTTTTTTTTTTTTTTTTTTATACAACATCGAGGCTCGTGAAAGAGCGAACATTAATCACACAGAAAGACAAACCGACACATAAAACATATAACATCGGGAGCGGTAGACAAGATGGGGAGAGAGGGGGAAGGACACAAACACAACATTTGAGAGCAGGGACCGAGAGACATGGAGACATCGAGAGATCTGAGAGAGGGCGAGGGCTTTGGGGGGGGGGGCATGGGAAGGGGGCGGTGGGAGAGGTATAAAACATATGGACACTGCCAGGACTTCCAGGAAAGAAGTTGGAATTTCAAACAAGGTGGATCTGGGGTGAATTAGCGGGGGTAGAAAAGATCAAGGTTTTGGATGGGGGAAGATAAGAGATGGTGGTGAACAGCTGTTTTAAAGACCTGGAGGGAGGAGTGGGATTGAAGGGAGTGAGGGAGTTTGTTCCAGAGGCGGGAGAAAAGAGGAATGAAAGAGTGAAGGTGAGCAGAGAGCCGAGATTTCGGCAGTTTAACCGTCAGAGGGTTGCTGGCAGATCTTGTGCGACCTGTAGGAATATTTGGGGGACAGAGCACAGAGAGAGCTGGGGGTGCAAGGCCGGAGAGGAGTCGGTAGAAGACAGAAAGACCACCTACCTGCCTGCGGTGAGTGAGTGAAAGGCCCTCAGAGATAGCTTCATCGCGGGAGATTCCAATAATTCTGAAAGCTTTGGTTTCAACAGCGTGAAGCCGAGCTAGGTGTGAGGCAGGAGCACCGGCCCATAGGGGAGAACAGTATTCCATTGAGCTGCGGATGAAAGCCTTGTATGTGGTGAGGAGCTCAGGTGTGCCGAGGAAGGACTTCGCACGACGGAGGATGCCCAGTCGGCGACTGGCTTTGGAGGCCAGCTTGGAAATGTGGTTTTCCCAAGAAAGATCATGGCAGATAGTGAGACCCAAAATCTTGAGCGACAGAACTTCTTGGAGAGGATTGTTGAGAAAGTAGATGGGAGGGTTGTCCAGTCGATCTTTTCGGAGAGACATAGTAAGAGTGTGAGATTTGTCAGGATTGAAAGACATGTTCCACTTGTTTGACCAGTCTGTGATTTTGTCCAGGTCTTCAGAGAGTGAGGAGGCAGCAGACTGCCGATCTGAGGGAAGAGGTATTGCCAAATATTGATGTATCCACGAACTGCATGCACTTAGAGTTGGGGCAACCCCTTTCTCCCCCAAATCCCTTTACACCTCTCTCCTCCTACCCTGCCCTCCACTCCACGCCCAAGCTATTTGCACATAGAACCACCATCATCCATAAACTGAATGATTTTCTGGTATTTTTAATGGTTATGTGAGCTTATTTGCGTATCTGTTGTGTTGCTTCTACAGAAGAGCGGAACTTTCTGTGTGCAACATGTGGAGCATCCTTCAAATCCAAAAAGAACCTCCTCGTCCACCTACGCATCCACACCGGGGAGAAACCATTGCAGTCAGTCAGAGCCTCACTATTGACACTGCATCCCATGATAAGACATCACTATAAACACAGAATTATCAAAACAAAAAAGCCTCAATTGCTGCAAACAATCCCTCTAACGTATTGTGGCTTGTTGCTGTTTTGCAAAAGTAGCTGCTCGTTTGCATCATTTATGGGGACACAACTGTGCCACGAATGCAGTACACCTACCCCATCTCACCCACCCCCATAAAGTATGTCAGGAAGTTAGAATTTGGGCAAGGGATCACCACAGGGGCCTACTATTTCCGAAGGGTACTTGGAATCTTTACCATACACAAGCTCCTCCAACAGATGGCAGAAGCTGCTTAACATCCCTCCCAAGCCACTGATGTAATTCTTCAGAGAAAAAATCCCTTCATTGGAGCAAAAAGGTGGAGCAATCAATGTGAGAGTAATGTTTTTTGCTCCGACGAAGGGTTAACACTCGAAACGTCATCTGCTCCTTGCTCCCCACAGTGGTTGGCATCCCTAAATCAGCTTTCTGTTGATTCTATCCAATGTTGTACGTGCTCACCAACGCATCTCGACACTAGCCCTCACGAACAAGACTAGGTCTTCCTTCTGCTGTTGCATTTCATTTCCTGCTTGTGAAGAAGGCAAAAAGAGCATGCCCATGATGTCACAATCCTTCGAGACAACATCCGATAATAATACCATGTAAACCTTCCCAACAATATTCTTCAGGCCATGATGATGTAATTGAAAAGGCCCCTCTCCATTTTGTGCTTTTTTTTGTTTGTTTTAATTAAAAGCGCTAAGAAATTGGCAATTTCTTACCTGTTTATCACCTGCTGTGTCCTGTCGTTCATTCAAACCTGACAATTTTTGTCACCTTACTGAGCACCTCATTATGAAAACAACCTAACAGATTACTTTTGTGTTGCACAGATGTGAGTTGTGCGGATACCGCTGCCGCCAGAAGGCCTCACTCAACTGGCACATGAAGAAGCACAACGTGGAGTCCAATTTTGCCTTCGCTTGTGGTCTCTGTGGAAAGCGCTTTGAGAAGAGCGACAACCTGCGTTGCCACCAGCTCAAGAGTCACCCGGACCGTGAGCAAAGTAGCTCGGCCTGCCCGATCAACTTTCCGGTAATGCCCGACAGACTTTCTGAAACCTCGACTCTACTCTCCTCAACCTAGGGACCCTCAACCACCTTTAGAACCACCTTTAGAGGCCATTTTACCCCAGCAGAGCAGGGGTTGGCCTTTTTTGGGCACCATGGTCCCCTTTTTGAAGCAATGTTTTACGGCCGGCCGGATGCCCTTCCTGCCGCTAACCCTGTTAGTCGCCTCTTGCGACACACAGGGAATTACCAGTGAACTGGTCCTCATATTTGCCGACCTCGGAAGGATGACAGGCTGAGTCAACCCCCCTGGCATTAATTCAGCAATCAACTGGGATTCGAACCCAGGATCTTCGGATCCCAAGCCAGCACCTTAACTGCTAAGCCAACACCAGGCTAAACCTAGGGATCCTTGATGGCAATAATGGCGCTTTGCATTTTTCCTGACGACTTTCCTGCTGATTTTTTTTGTGTACATTGCCTCATGATGTATGGACATCAAGGTGTCGTGGTGACACAAAACAAGACGGTAAGAAGAAGGAATAAAGGTCACAAATTATGTGACATACCTGGTGATCTGCGATGGTCGGTGATTTTTTTTTTTTGGGTGGTTCAAACCCGTAAGTACACCAGACTGTGTGAAGAGTGGAAACATTAGAGTGGACAGTATAAAGATGCCGCAGGTTTTCTTTGAGATGACTACATTTTTAATCTGTTTAGCTTTTGGAACTTTAAGTGAACATGCTGAGGAGTGGAAGTCTGGCACAGCAGTCTTCTTCTTCGTTGGTATGCAGCACAAGGCTGTGGCACAGAATCATTGGCTGCTGCTGATGCCCTCTGCTGGTTAAGGTAGGAATTTGTAATTTGTTCAGGGTACCCAGCGATACCTCGCCTACTCTTCGCAAAGGACACCATGGGATCTTTATCGTCCACCAACTCATGCTGACAGTCGGGTCGCCCGTTCGATGTCCATCAGAAGGGTGGCACACACATCGATGAATCACCCTGCCTGTGAAACACCAGGATGACAGTTTATAGTTTGGTCGGGATTCAAACCCAGGCTAGACGGCTTAGAGGCGAATGTGCGTACCACTTGGCCATCCTGTCAGCACAAACGTGACCACGCCGCTTCAAAGGTTTCACATTATTGACGTACGTAATAAATGTAGAGCGGCCATTTTGTTTTCCCAAGTTACAAAAATTCACATTTATAAATTACCTCTACCAGCGAAGGTGTTTTCACCCTTGTTACTTGCGAAAATTGCAAATTATTCAAGTATATTGGTTGGTCTGTCTGTTTGTATGTCAATCGCCTACAGGTCACAATTTTAAACCGATCTTCACGAAACTTCACGAAATGCTAGAGTTCGTCATAAGCAAGAAGCCTATTGATTTTCAGGTCAAAAGGTTAACATAGCTCAAAGGTCAACAACTTTGTCAACTTTCTAAAATCCTCAATTTTCATCTGATTCACTTGAAATTTGAAGAGGATTTGCACATCAGGTCACTGAATTCAACCACCAATTAATTATTTTTGAGATCAACTTAGCCCAAAAGGTCAACATAGGCCAAAGCTCAACAACCTAGGTGCGATTTCTAAAATCCTCAATTTTCATCCGATTCACTTGAAATTTGAAGAGGATTTTCACATCAGGTCACTGAATTCATCCACCAATTAATTATTTTTGAGCTCAACTTAGGCCAAAAGGTCAACATAAGCCAAAGATCAACAACCTAGGTTTGGTTTCTAAAATCCTCAATTTTCATCCGATTCACTTGAAATTTGAACACGATTTGCACATCAGGTCACTGAATTCATCTACCAATTAATTATTTTTGAGCTCAACCTAGGCCAAAAGGTCAACATAAGCCAAAGATCAACAACCTAGGTTTGGTTTCTAAAATCCTCAATTTTCATCCGATTCACTTGAAATATGAACACGATTTGGATATTTGGTCTTTGAATTCAACGGCCAATTATTTTTAAGGTCAAATTTGTTTTAGGGATCTCGCAAGTATTGTGCTCAGCACAACGTATTTCTTGTTTGTTTGTCTGTGAGCATGATATCTCAAAAAGTTGTGGAAGGATTATGACAAAACTTGGTGGATCAGTTGGATAGGTGACAAGAAGAATCCGATTAGATTTTAGTTCAGATCCGAACCGAGATCCGGCCTATCAGTGGGATACAAAACGTTAACTGTTCAACCTGCCGCAGGTATGGTCTCTACCGAGAGCCATTCTACTTTATTAATGAGTTCCCTTACAAGGAACTTCGAAGCTTTAAGAGGCCATGAGGTTCATCAAAGCCTGCGCTTTTTTTTTTTGTAAACAAAGCTGAGGCTTGTGGAAGAGCTCATACTAGTACTGTACACAGTGAACGGATCAGACAACAGGAGAAAATGAGCAGCAGAGACAAGGAGGACACCAACAGCAGAGTTGAAGGCCAAGACGGAGAGAAGCAGACAAATAATGGGTGTGAGAAGGAATGGGGGCCAGGAGAGGATGGGATAGATGGATACAGAGGGACAACTGGAAATTTGGGAGGAGGGACTGGGGTGTGTGTGTGTGTGTGTGTGTGTGTGTGTGTGTGTGTGTGTGTGTGTGTGTGTGTGTAGGGGGGATTGACGAGGGTAGAAAAGATCATTGTTTTGGATAGGGGACGATCTGAGAATGGTGGCGAACAGCTGTCTTGAAGACCTGGAGGTGAAGGATGAAATTGAAGAGGATGTACAGTCACGTGAAAAAGTAAGTACACCCCTACATTTATCACTACTTGAAATACCTAAAATTAGAATCAGGTGCACCAACTTAGGTGCAAATGATTAGAACATCGTTAGAGAGGATCTTGGAGGAACCTGTCTTATTTAAACCTCAGACATTTAGTTTGGTTTGCTCTTTGTTGTTGAAGTGTGCGGCATCACCATGCCCAGATCAAAAGAGCTCTCTGAGGCCTTCAGAAAAAAGGTTATCGATGCCTACGAGTCTGGGAAGGGATTTAAAAAGATCTCCAAACAATTTGAAATCAATCATTCGACTGTCCAGAAGATCATCGACAAGTAAAGAAGATTCCAAACAACTGCCAACTTGTTCAGGCCAGGCCGCCCCAGCAAGTTCAGCCCGAGAGCAGACCGCAAGATGCTGAAAGAAGTCTCTAAGAACCCCAGAATGTCATCATGGGACCTACAGGTAGCTCTTGCCACTGTTGATGTCAAAGTGCACGAGTCTACCATTAGAAAGAGGCTGCACAAATTTGATCTCCATGGGAGGTGTGCCAGGAGGAAACCTTTGCTGTCCAGAAAGAACATCAGGGCAAGACTAAAGTTTGCCAATGAACATCTCGGCAAAGACCAGCACTTCTGGAACAATGTGCTCTGGACAGATGAGTCAAAGGTAGAGCTATTTGGCCACAGTACCAGAAGACATGTTTGGCGAAAACCAAAGACAGCATTTGACCACAAGAACCTGATACCAACTGTAAAGCATGGTGGTGGAAATATTATGGTTTGGGGCAGCTTTGCTGCATCAGGGCCTGGGCAGCTCACCATCATAGAATCCACTATGAATTCTTCATTGTACCAGAGGGTGCTTGAGGATAATGTGACGCCATGTGTCGGAAAGTTGAAGCTCAACCGCAGGTGGACCTTGCAACATGACAATGACCCTAAACATACCCGTAAATCCACCAAGTAATGGCTGAAAAGAAAGAAATGGAGGGATCTGGAATGGCCAAGTCAAAGCCCGGATCTAAATCCCATCGAGATGTTGTGGGGGGATTTGAAACGAGCTGTGCATGCAAGAAACCCCTCAAACATCGCACAGCTGAAAGAATTCTGCATGGAGGAGTGGGCAAAAATTTCTCCCAGACGATGTCAGAGACTGGTCGACAGTTATGAGAAACGCCTACTTGAGGTTGTTTCTGCCAAAGGGGGCAATACCACCTATTAGAGCCAAGGGTGTACTTGCTTTTTCCACATGCGAAATTTGCATTTATGTTTATTTAAATTACTAGGGCATGCCCGTACTATATATATGCCCGTACTATATATCTATCTAAAATTATATCCCCCCCCTCTATTTACATGAAATGGTTTGGTCCATTCGCAACGCCAAAGCGAACGGCGAACGGCTTGCGAGTACAGTGACAATCCCCCCCCCCTCTATTTACATGAAATGGTTTCGTCCATTCGCAACGACCACAGAACCCCCCCCTCTATTTACATGGAATGGTTTGGTCCATTCGCAACGCCGGCACACGCGATCGTTCGCTGCTCTCTGATTGGTTGAATCGTTTTTTGGACATAGCTCGGTAAGTAATTGTCCGATTAATATGAAACCTTGAAAAGGCACATCCTCGGGTCCCCAGCAATATACCTGGCAAGTTAAAAGTATATCGGACCCGTGGTTGTCGAGAAACAGCGGTCACAGACAAACAAACGTACAGACAGACAGACAGAGATTACTGGAATTATAGATAGATACAATGGACTACAAAATGTAAATGTTTCATGATATTTGTTATATTATATCACCTTTATCTATCAATATTGTTGAAATGAAGATCAAATAGCTGTATGTTGAAATATGTTGAAAAAGTCAAAACTTTACATGGGGTGTACTTACTTTTTCACTTGACTGTAGAAGTTGGTTCCACATGCAGGAAACTGGATTTTGGTATAGTATCACCAGAAGAGAGTTGATGCCGGACCATGTGCGCCCTGCAGAAACCTGGGAAGGGACACAGCAAGGAAAGAGCAGAGGATGTTATTACAAACTTGAGATTGTTTGTGCGTGTTCTTTCCTTTTTAGATGCTGCGAGTCAAGCAAGGCAGCATCACGGACCGTTATTAAATCTTTCGTGTGACTCGGACTGGGTTTGAACCACTGACTTCCCAGACTCAGAACAAACCATGACGTCACCGCGTGAGGCTGATAAACTGACAAGGTTTTTCTTAAAGAAATAAAGATCTATATGGGATTGATGGAGGAGGTTATACATTAATAACATTCAGGCCAAGGACATTAGGAGATAGCTCTGATAATGTACTATCTATCATGAACCATCAGTTAAAATGAAAATACTCAACAGGAAACACCATCAAAGTCTGGGGAAAGGAAATTACTAATAAGGGTATAATATAATGATGGGGATGTGTCCCCAATACCCCCAGCCTCGTACCCAGCACCCCTATACACACCACCACCCCAGTGCGTACGTCACAAAATATACTTATACAGTACCCTAGACAGCACATACAGCTGGGAAATATGTGGTTTTGATTGGCTCAGCTGGGCTTGGGTCCTGTGTGGGTTTTTTTTAACTGGGTTCCACATGGGTCTCATGTGGACTGCCGATGTCGTTCTACAACTTTAGAACGACACTCTTTGACGTCATATCCCATCTCACAAAGCTAGCTGGGGCCCTCATGGGTTTTTGGCAGCTAGGTGGTCAGAACTGGACTTTGAGTGGGCTTTGAACTGGGTCTTATGTGGGACACAGGTGGGCCAAGCCAATGTTAGTTTCAGAAGTTTAAAAAATGGCAGCCAAAAGATGGCAGCCAACGTGTTATCGAGAGCAGTTCAACAACAGTTTTTAAACGTGAGTTTGTTGTCTGAAGTGAGTCATTCCGTTTGAAGAAACATTGTTGTTTACAATCAGCAGCCATGTTGTAGATCCTGATGTAGATCGATAATACTTGAATCGTCAATTTTATGGTACTTCGGATGGTGGTTCTATGTAGAGGGTTGAAGGTTTGATATACAGCATATATATATATATATATATATATATATATATATATATATATATATATATATATATATATATATATATATATATATATATATATATGGTCAATCTATACATACTATAAGAGGTGTGTGTGTGTGTGTGTGTGTGTGTGTGTGTGTGTGTGCGTGTGTGTGTGTCACAATTTCTCTGAGGGATGGGTGAACGGATCTTATCTTCGTCAAACTTCCAGAAGTTCACACCCTTGGTATTCTGGAAGCAGGAATTCCACAGCAAGATGTTCCAAGACATTTCAAATACCACAGGAACATCATTGAATTATTAAAATATTTACCATTATTAGCTTGTTTTTACAGATCCCAGTGAGGATGTTCTTTAAGATCACTTCAAGCAAAAGCCTCTCTGAAAATACACTCCATTCTATATTTCTACTGACAGTAAAGCAGGCAGGATGTGATGTTGTAGCTAATGCAGTATTGATTTACACCCAATTTACATTCACATGACGCCTAGGAAAAATCCATGTATAACCCATGCAAACCCCATGCCCAGCCGACATGGGGTAGCCCACGAAAAACCCATGCCCTGCCCACATGGGGTAGCCCACAAAAAACCCATGTCCTGCCCAGTGTGCAACCCAACTGGCACCCTGTTGGAGCCTATGGACAAATCCTGCTGTGGTCTACGTGTGGGATCCACAAGTTAGCCCACATAGGGCTCATATGGGCCCCAGCTGCATGTGCTGGCTCGGACGACATCCTCAATCACTGTGATCGATCGTAAATATTACAAAACATATGCGATAAATAAAAGCTGATTTTAATCGTCTGGAGTCTAGATTATAAAGGAGTCATATTTCAGTACGCTTGATTGTATAAATATAATACATTTCGTTTAGATTTTGTATATGTTCTTGAGGTGTATAGAAATATTGTTTAGCTCAGGTAGTGCGTTCCACTCTTTATGACTTTATTTTCTTTTTGACGGCAAAATGAAATGTCTAAAGAAGGATTTTTATACGTAGCACATCCAATTAACATCGCATCTTTTAGAGGAAATAATATTCGACGGCGATATCAAAGAATAATAAATGGATTCTAATTTGTTTAATAATTTTATGGAAACGTTTTGGTTGTAATATACTTCGGTAATATCAAACGTAAAACACGACTCAAGCGACCAAATAAACACTGGAAAGGGTTCCGAAACAGGAAGTTTTCTTGGTCCGTCGAGCAGCCCCGAGCTCGAGGCTCGAGCACTTCAGGAAGGGGAGGGAGCGAGTCTCAGCTCGCTGGTGATGTGAGTTGAGGCGAGGTGAGGCGAGGATCGAGTTCGATCTGTGAGCAGTGATGGCAGAAATGTCGAGACTGCAACGACAGATGATGGCGCCGCTGTTCGATCCCCAGCAGTGTAAGGTTCACCGGCTAATTACGATGAGCTCGCACCGGCCGCCCTTAGCCCAAGAGTGAGGTCTTCCTTGTGATCATGACATGTCCTCGCCCATGTCCTTGCAGATGTTCAGACGCTGTCCCAGCAGTCAGATGCCGACAGGGATCTGCAAGAACAACGTCTGCACGTACAGAAACTCGTGGACGACACGGCGCTGAACTTGAAGAGGAATGTGTACAAGAATTACCATCAGTTCATCGAAACGGCCAAGGAGATCTCTTGTATCCGCTGTGTTTGTGTTTTCCGATGTAACCGATGATGGGATTCATGGAGGGTTCACATCCTGGCAATGTGGAACAGATAGACATGGCAGTTAGAATATTCAGGCTAATGGTAAGTAGAGAGTTGTGGGGTCGAAGGGGGAGGTGGGGTGTACCTGGGAGCGGGGGGAGGTGGGTGTGCTTGGGAGGTGGGGTGTACCTGGGAGCGGGGGGAGGTGGGGTGTACCTGGGAGCGGGGGGAGGTGGGGTGTACCTGGGAGCGGGGGGAGGTGGGGTGTACCTGGGAGGTGGGGTGTACCTGGGAGGTGGGGTGTGCCTGGGAGGTGGGGTGTGCCTGGGAGGTGGGGTGTGCCTGGGAGGTGGGGTGTACCTGGGAGGTGGGTTGTACCTGGGAGTGGGGGGAGGTGGGTGTACCTGGGAGTGGGGGGAGGTGGGTGTACCTGGGAGTGGGGGGAGGTGGGTGTGCCTGGGAGGTGGGTGTGCCTGGGAGGTGGGGTGTGCCTGGGAGGTGGGGTGTACCTGGGAGGTGGGGTGTACCTGGGAGGTGGGTTGTACCTGGGAGTGGGGGGAGGTGGGTGTACCTGGGAGTGGGGGGAGGTGGGTGTGCCTGGGAGGTGGGTGAACCTGGGAGTGGGGGAGGTGGAGTGTACCTGGGAGTGGGGGAGGTGGGGTGTACCTGGGAGTGGTGGGAGGTGAGGTGTACCTGGGAGTGGTGGGAGGTGAGGTGTACCTGGGAGTGGTGGGAGGTGAGGTGTACCTGGGAGTGGTGTGAGGTGTACCTGGGAGTGGGGGGAGGTGGGGTGTACCTGGGAGTAGGGGAAGGTGGGGTGTACTTGGGAGTGGGGGTAGGTGGGGCATACCTGGGAGTGTGGGGAAGTGGGGTGTACCTGGGAGTGGTGGGAGGTGACGTGTACCTGGGAGTGGTGTGAGGTGTACCAGGGAGTGGTGTGAGGTGTACCTGGGAGTGGGGGGAGGTGGGGTGTACGTGGGAGTGGGGGGGAGGTGGGATGTACCTCGGATGACCTAGACCCTAGAGGTACGCACACTCGCCTCGAAGCCATTTAGCCTGCGTTAGAATCCCGACCCAGGTATTTAATTATTATTATTATTATTATTATTATTCTTTTTTGTATACAACATCGAGGCTCGTGTAAAAACTAACAATCACAAAAAAAACTGACAACATACAATAAAGGGAGCGGGAGACAAGATGGGGAGAGAGAGGGAAGCACACAAGTACAACAGCAGAGAACAGCGACATCCCGGTGTTTCACTCGCAGGGTGATTCGTCAATGTGTGTGCACCGTCCCTCAGGTGGATGTTAAACTGGACGTCCTGTCTGCCGGCATTTGTTTGATGTTAAAGACACCACGATATTATCCTTCTCGAAGAGTACGTGAGCTATCGCGAGATCAAGGCCAAATTCCTGCCATAACTACTCCTGGGACGGCAATGGCAAACCACCCAGTATATACAGTCACGTGAAAAAGTAAGTACACCCCATGTAAAGTTTTGACTTTTTCAACATATTTCAACATACAGCTATTTGATCTTCATTTCAACAATATTGATAGATAAAGGTGATATAATGTAACAAATATCATGAAACATTTACATTTTGTAGTCCATTGTATAATTTAAATAAACATAAATGCAAATTTCGCATGTGGAAAAGTAAGTACACCCTTGGCTCTAATAGGTGGTATTTCCTCCTTTGGCAGAAACAACCTCAAGTAGGCATTTCTTATAACTGTCTACCAGTCTCTGCCATCGACGAGGAGAATTTTTTTCCCACTCCTCCATGCAGAATTATTTCAGCTGTGCGATGTTTGAGGGGTTTCTTGCATGCACAGCTCGTTTCAAATCCCCCCACAACATCTCGATGGGATTAGATCCGGGCTTTGACTTGGCCATTCCAGAACCCTGCATTTCTTTCTTTTCAGCCATTCCTTGGTGGATTTACTGGTACGTTTAGGGTCATTGTCATGTTGCAAGGTCCACCTCCGGTTGAGCTTCAGCTTTTCGACAGATGGCCTCACATTATCCTCAAACACCCTCTGGTACAATGAATAATTCATAGTGGATTCTATGATGGTGAGTTGCCCAGGCCCCGATGCAGCAAAGCTGCCCCAAACCATAATATTTCCACCACCATGCTTTTCATTTGGTATCAGGTTCTTGTGGTCAAATGCTGTCTTTGGTTTTCGCCAAACATGTCTTCTGGTGCTGTGGCCAAATAGCTCTACCTTTGACTCATCTGTCCAGAGCACATTGTTCCAGAAGTGCTGGTCTTTGCCTCGGTGTTCATTGGCAAACTTTAGTCTTGCCCTGATGTTCTTTCTGGACAGCAATGGTTTCCTCCTGGCAGACCTGCCATGTAGATCAAATTTGTGCAGCCTCTTTCTAATGGTAGACTCGTGCACTTTGACATCAACAGTGGCAAGAGCTACCTGTAGGTCCCGTGATGACATTCTGGGGTTCTTAGAGACTTCTTTCAGCATCTTGCGGTCTGCTCTCGGGCTGAACTTGCTGGGGCGGCCTGGCCTGAACAAGTTGGCAGTTGTTTGGAATCTTCTCCACTTGTAGATGATCTTCCGGACAGTCGAATGATTTATTTCAAATTGTTTGGAGATCTTTTTAAATCCCTTCCCAGACTCGTAGGCATCTATAACCTTCTTTCTGAAGGCCTCAGAGAGCTCTTTTGATCTGGGCATGGTGATGCCGCACACTTCAACAACAAAGAGCAAACCAAACTAAATGTCTGAGGTTTAAATAAGACAGGTTCCTCCAAGATCCTCTCCAACGATGTTCTAATCATTTGCACCTGAGCTGGTGCACCTGATTCTAATTTTAGGTATTTGAAGTAGTGATAAATGTAGGGGCGTACTTACTTTTTCCACATGCGAAATTTGCATTTATGTTTATTTAAATTATACAATGGACTACAAAATGTAAATGGTTCATGATATCTGTTGTATTATATCAACTTTTTCTATCAATATTGTTGAAATGAAGATCAAATAGCTGTATGTTGAAATATGTTGAAAAAGTCAAAACTTTACATGGGGTGTACTTACTTTTTCACGTGACTGTATAACCCTTGCTGAGGAAGCTGCTTCGGCAGCACCAACACTCTGTAAGGAGTGCGGTACCTCAGAGAGTGCTGGTACATGATGAGGCGCAACCGTCCCAAGAAGTTAGGGGAGGAATTTGTCATTTGTTCCAGGTTCTGGCGATAACTAGCTTGCTCTTCGGGAATGACCCTGTGGGATTTTTAACGTCCATCAACCTGTAGTGAACAGATGGGACACCATGGATTAACGTCCCGCTGAGGGTTGACAGATTTCATGATGAAGTAGGGTAGGGGGCACTGCATCAGCGGCACAGCTGCGCTTCCAGATAGACGATGCAACCAGCAGCCGCAGGGTGCATCCAAAACACCAACAAATAACAATTTGCCTTGCTGTTTGCGGATATTCTTCTTGACGTGGATGTCAGACCTGGAAAGTGAGATGTACCAGCTGAGCCACATCCTTACGGAACAGAAAAGCGTCATGGAAAGCATCACACAGCACCTGCGTTCCACAGATAAAGGTTCATGTCAACCGCCGCGGATTGCATTTTTAAGAAGCCAGGTGCTAAACCTGTACCTCTAGCATACAGACTTGCAGGGAAGAGGAGCGAGTACTCTCAAAAAAGGATAAATCCCAACGTCTCTCCTGTCTGTAAGCCACATTTATTTTGTGATTTCATCCTGCTTTTGTCCAGTCTGGTTTACTTGTCAATTCCGTATCTACCTGTCCGCTGTACGTACCATTGTTGATATGCAAAGCTTCCAGCCTACTATTTTTTTTTGTTGTTGATTTGTTTGATGCTGAAACATTCCAAGACGTTGACCCCGTATCTCCACACTGCAAATTCATATTCCTCTTTCTTTCCAGAAGAGGCGTCCAAAGAGAAGCCTGCGGCGTTCCCAAAGGAGACTGAGGAAGTGAAGCAAAGAACGCTCACGACGCTGCTGGAGAAAGTGGAGGGCTGTGGGGTGAGAGACCGTCCTCGAGCCTTTGTGGCCAAAGTTTCATGTGAAGGGGGTTGCTGGTGGTGCACGGGGTTCACCAACAACCGCCTTCTCTTTTTATTTATTTATTATTATTTAGTAGGCACCTGTGGCTGCAGCTGTGCCGCCGATGCAGTGCCCTCCCGTTTCCGGTAAGCCGGTACTCATTTTGCCGACCTCGGAAGAATTACCGGCTGTGTACAAAGGAATGCAGTTTAGCATAATTTTTCGTGGAATCCTTTCAAACTCGTAAGATTACGATAGCAAAGGATGCTTTTGCCATGGTCTGGAGTACTGAAAAGTGTTAACTACTTCACTAACCAGCAGAACAGACCTGGCAGGCTCTCGTATGTAGCGGATGGGACCGACATTCTTTCCGTGCCATCCCAAATGCATATATGATGGCACCTGGGATTCGAACCTTGGCACCCAACATAACAAGCCAACCAATGGCTGTGATGCATGAAAGATGGCCATCCTCATGGACATCTTCGCAAAATTCTTCTTGTGAAAGATTGTGAAACTTTTTTTAAAGGCCAGAACAATCCTACGTATGTGCAGAAGTACCGGTGCGCTTCATGACAATTTGTGTTGTGTTGTTTATCAGTGATTTTTAAGAGAATGGAAGAAGTTTCGAGAACTGAGTGGCGTGCTGAAGAGGAGGGGAGTGTCGTTGAAGCTGAAGGAAAGGTGTATGCTGCATGTGTGAGAAGTGTTATGATTTATGGGAGCGAGACATGGGTAATGAACGTAGAGCAGCAACGAAGGCTGGAAAGGGTGGAAATGCGAATGGTTCGGTGGATGTGCGGAGTATCGTTGAGAGAGAGGAAGACAAATGATGAATTGTGAAAGATGATGGGAATAGAGCCTGTGATGGATGCTGTGAAGAGAAACAGGTTGAGATGGTTTCGTCATGTGTTGAGGAAGGATGAAAGTGATTGGTTGAGAAGAGTGATGGAAATGAATGTAGAAGGAAGTAGAGGACAGGGAAGACCGGGAAAGACTTGGCTGAAGGTGGTGGAAGAAGAAATGCGGGCAAGGGGGTTAACAAGGAGAGATGCAGAAAATAGGGCAAAATGGAGAAGATTGTCATGGGGCCCGCAAGGCTAACCCCTGCTCTAGCAGGGAAAATGGCCTTAAAATGCCTGTTGTGTTGTTGTTGTTGTTTATCAGTGATTGCAGGTTTTTAGGGAGAAACATCATTTTCTTGGTAATTGAATTTTTCCCCACTAGGATATATTGGAGACCCCTGGCCGGTACTTGGTCTACAACGGAGACCTGATCGAATATGATCCTGAGAGCATGAGCCAGGTGCAAAGGGTGCACGCCTTTCTCATGAATGACTGCCTGTTGGTTGCTTCCTGGTTGCCTAACAGGTATAAAGCCACCTATAGAATGTTCCAATGGACCCAGTAGGTTTTCAATACCCTATGGCCTATGCTGTGGCCCAATTCGACTTTTGGATGTGGATGTCAATTGTGACATTCCATGTTCCATGTGACATTCATTGGTAAAACGTGTGTTGCAGGAGAGGGGCGGTACGCTATCGATACAACTCGCTCTACCAGCTTGGGGACCTTGCAGTTGTCAACGTAAAGGATAACGGACGTAAGTAAGGCTGTTATGAGTTTGGTTGAGGGAAACTACTGATTTAATATGGCATCCCTGAATGCAGTTGTCTATCCCCACTGCAGCCATGAAAGACATGTTCAAGGTCATGAGATATCCTGACTGCTGCATCTTTCAAGCGGAGAGCAGCAAGATCAAGGTCTTCTTGCTATTTACCTTTGTAGACTCAAATTTCAAAGTGCTAGGTTGAGATGCACTTGACTCTCAAGATGTTGGAGCTTTAAACCTTTTCCTTTCTTTTAAAGCTTTAAAGGTGCACCGCTCCTTTCTTATGCCATATTCAGGCGCTGCATGACGTCATTGCCGGGCACCTAAGAGGGCCCGGCAATGACACGCGCTGAAAGGGAGTACAGTACTCAGTTTTCACTCCGGCTTCTTTCCTGTTTGTTTGTCCGGGCGATATCTCAGCCATCCTTTGTGCTAGGAAGCTGAAATTTGGGCACAATAGTGAGCAAGTCCTTTGTCAAAAACGGTATTTTTTTTTTTTGATGAATCTATTTATTGATTATTTATTTAATTATTATCGATTTATTAAGTACTTATTTCTTTCCTTTCTCATCTGGGCAATATCTCGGGCACCTTTTGAGCTCAGAAGCTGATAATTGGACATGACAGTGACCAAGTGATGTGCCTATAAAGGATATTTTTGATTAATTGATTAATCAATTAATCTATTATTATGTATTGATTAATCAACGATTTAATTTTTCTGATTAATGACTTATTTAATAAATTTTCAAAAAGTTACAGCTTCTTATGAAGCACTGTTGGTTTCGGTATGCTATTAGCCAATTGATTAAGAAAATATTTTATGATCATTATTTGTTGATTTTAATGATGCAATCAAGCAATTATTGTACACCTCTCCCTCCCAATACCGTCTCTGTGCTGTACGGCGGTATCGCAGGGCCCCGAACGTGCCCCGGTAATGCCGCACACTGGAGGATGTTATTTATTTATTTGGCATGGGGGCAGTGTACTTTGAATGTACCTGTACTTGTTATGTTGTGTCTTCTGGGGATGCAGAAAGAATGGCTAGAAATACTGGATGAGACAAAGAGAAACAAAGCTTTGAGCGACAAGCTTAAGAAAGAGCAAGAGCGACCATTGTCACCCAAAACACCCGACACACCTCTTGATCGTGAGCCTTGCACTGCTCATCACCTTCGTACGCGTAGGATGACATTCTTGAAAGACCTTGCAAAAGATTCGAGTAATTCCGAAAGCACAGGAAGTTCTAAAAGTACAACTTTCTCATGAGATGATGTTGCACAAAACATCAAATGGACAGTAGTGTTGAGACCTGTGCAGCCAGCAGGTGTATTCTGATTGAAATGTCCATCCCAGCATTTGCAGAAGAGCCAGAGATGAGCCCAGATATTGAGGAAGATCCCATTGAATTGAGCGAACCATGGATCCAGGACTTACCAGAAGACCTGGACGTCTGCATTGCACAACGAGATTTTGAGGGTGCTGTTGACCTTTTGGATAAATGTAAGCATTGCCCGTCAGGTTTTGACTTTGCTGTGTTCCATATAGCTTCCGCACCATCATTGGTTCATGAAATTTGAAATGCCGTTTTTACTTGTACCCTGATTGTAGTTGAAGAGTTTGTCAAGGAGCAACCTGTGACGCAAGCTGTTACCCAGCTCAGGTAGGAACCCTGTAACTTCTGCACTGTGTGAACATGCATGTTTCATGCCAGGGACTTATGATCCCTTCAGTCTTTTATAGTTTTTCTCCATGTTATGCCTTATTGCCACTAGATGTGCCTGAGAGTGTTTTCAGAAGAAACTCTTTGGTGTATAGACAATCGGATGACTTTGTTATGGTTGCTGTCCGAGTCCATGCTTTGTGATCCGTTTTACGACTTGTGTACAGAAGTCGAGTGGGTGAACGTGTGAAGCAGCTCACTGATGTACTGGTGTTTGAGCTTTCCCCTGACCGATATTTGCGAGGAGGACCCAGAGCAACTCGCCGTGCTGTATCTCAGCTTATCCGCCTTGGGCAAGCCACAAAGGTTATTTCCCACCGCTCTTCTGGAGTTATTGTGTAATATATATATACGAATATACATATATATTGTTGCGGATATGAGGACTGTATTTTTTTGATTGTGTTGTATTGTGGTAAATTGGTGATGAATATTGCTTGAGTCTGCGCCTCCTGCCTCCGGAGCTGTGTAAAGGTCAAAAGGGCGTCCCATAATTAGTCCACAAGCATACACGTCAGCCAATCATAGAATACCCCTGTTCGATAGTTATATCTTGTTCTGTGTTTTAGGGTAAGGCTGTGTCTCCCATTAATAGAAGTACTCCATTGCACCAAGTGAAAGAGATAGATTCCCTTCATTCCCATTCCCAAAACCTCCATTCCCCCTTTTCGTCGATTGGAAACTACCTCCGCTCCAATTGCCGCCATTGACCACGAGGCAGGGTTGGGGAAGAAAGGCGGGTCCCCACCTCGTCATAGAGGGGAGGAGTGAGTCAGCCCCACTCAACCAACCACGAACAAGGGGTTGGACTTGGAGAGGGTGTGGAAAGAAACATCGAGGAGGTTCGCGAAGGTTGAGGGGTGGGGCCTATATAACCCACGGCAGGGCGTTTCCCAAGCAGACAAGGGAGATGAGCTTTGACGACAGAGAAACTGCGAAAGAAGTCCAGGGTTGAACTGCAGCTCGAGCCACCGAAACTGCACTCACTGCAGCTCGAGCCACCGAAACTGCACTTGCTGCAGCTCGAGCCACTGAAACTGCATTTGCTGCAGCTGGAGCCACCGAAACTGCAGCCACAGCAGCGTGAGGCCTGGACGGCAGTTTGGAGCAAGGCCGCGAAGGAGCGGCGGCTGCCCACGAGTCGATCAGCTGCAGAACTAGTTGGACCCCCTATCCCGCCAGCCATCCACCTGCCATCCCTATCATCATTCCCCGTGTAAGTGTGCTCGTAGTCTGTCTTTTGTCTTGTCCCTGGGTAGTAACAATAAGTCTGTATAAGCTAGTATTTTCACTGTGTCACCTGCGTCTCATGTGCTTGTAAATAAACGTGACTGCTGTCTTTTTGCTCATGTGTGTGAATAGTAAATAAATTTAGTAGTATTTCCAAACCTTTCTTTGCCTTCGTTTTCCTCTTTGCATTCGGTTGCTTTAGAGTTTTCCCGATTGAATAGCGGTGGCGCGATCCGGCCAAAGTTTGGGGCAAATCGGGTATTAGTCGGGGAATAACTGTTCGGTCGCGGTAATACCAACCGCTCGGTAAATAACATCTTTAACCGCGTCCGTAACAATATATATACAGACTTGGCATTTAATATGGAATTTTTTTTTGTGTGGGTGAACTTACTTTTCAAGATGTCTTAGAACCAAAAGTTCATTGGAATTATGTTGAAATTATTCTAGATTTTGTTAATGTGACCTTTAAAAGAAACAAAAACCACATTTGACATTTCGAAACAAATAAATTGATCCTTGAAAGTGATGGAAACTGATATCGAACTCAATTCATGGACAGTACTGTGTTAAACTTCTGTACGTTTTCCAGAAGTATCTCTTTATTTTGCACATTAGCCAAAATTTTTTTTAACAAAAACAAAAGTTAAATTATGACTGGGATTACGAACAGTAAAATTACAGTTCAGTACTTCGTGTAACCCCCACGAGCATTCAGGAGAGCACGTACATGTTGAGGCATGCTGTTCACGAGATTTGCCAAGGTTTGGACAGGAATCGCTTGCCATGCAGTTACAATAGTCTGCTGCAATGCTGCAATTCACGCACAGAGGTCGGCTGCTGGTCCAAGTGGTCGATTTGACGCGTTAATTCTGCCCACAAGTTCTCTATCGGATTCATATCCGGGGACATGGCAGGCCACTCCATATGCTCTACACCACGGTCAGCAAGAAAGTGTTGGATCATGCGAGCACGATGAGGCCGTGCATTGTCATCTTGGAAGACAAAGTTTTCTCGAAAGGCTGCACGAGCAAATGTAAGCAATGTTTCTTCCACAATGTCCCTGTACTTGAACTGGTTCAGGTTTCCATTCAGAACAACCAGGTCAGTTTTTCCCCCTGCATGAAAAGCAGCCCAAACGGTCACCCCACCACCTCCAGCTTGGACTCTTGGCACTATACACTCTTTGTTGTAGGCTTCATGCACTTGTCTGCACACTCAGACGCGGCCATCTTGACGATAGACCAGAAATCTAGACTCGTCACTGAAGATCACGTGATTCCAGTGTCCTGGCTGCCATTGACGGTGCTCTCTGGCCCACTGCAATCGGCGCTGGCGGTGTTGTCTGGTCAGGCGTGGCTTTCTCAGGGGACGCCTGGCACGATAGCCTGCTTGAACCAGTCGTTGGTTGACTAGCCTTCTGGATACAGGCACATTTGTCAGTTGCTGCCACTCAGCCCTAAGCCGATTAGCTGACTTGGTACGGCCATTGCGGACTAACCGGTGCAGCTGGCGATCATCCCTCCTTGTGGTTCTACGGGGACGTCCTGGCCTCGGTATTGGAGTAGGGACACCCCTCTGAGCATTTCGTTTCTGGATCTTTGACACCTGACCTTGAGTGATGCCATACTGCCGAGCAATAGCACGCTGTTTCATGCCATAATTTCGTAAAGCCACCACTCCATGACAAACAGCATTGTCGAGTTGACGGACCATCTCCAGAGGAAGCGGCAATAACTTTTGGAGACGTACAGCAGTTGTTTTCCACTTATACAGAATGCAACAACCCTTGTATACCCGACTGTGAAGCCAATCATCAAATGCACCTCTCCGTACATTTTGCCACCCCACCTGTGATATAATCCTGTTGTTGACTTCTTGCTGTGACAGACAATCAGTGACATGGTTCTTTTAACAAATAAATCACCAAAGTGTAAAATAAACTCACCAGATTGATATACTGAGTTGAGAAAGTAAACCAAAGTCGAGAAAAAAAAAAAATTCCATATTAAATGCCAAGTATATATATATATATATATATATATATATATATATATATATATATATATATATACACACATATATTTATATATATACATATATATATTTATTTACATATACAGTCATCCCTCGCTATATCGCGGTTCACTTTTCGCGGATTCGGTACATCGCGGTTTTTTCTCGCTAGTATATGTAAAATTATATCGCGGATTTTTCGCTATATCGCGGGATTTTGCGGTATAAATGTATTTTTATATACTATTATTTTAAATATTTTTGTGGTAAAATAAGCATTTTCTAGCCTAAAAAATTAAAAAACGTAAAGAAATAAGAAAAATACAGTATTTAAAACATATTACAAGAAATAAAATACTGTACATAGTGTACAGTAGAAGGGTAGACAAAGAGTCGTGCGTATGGAAAACGCCAGTACATTCATCATCGTCATCACCTTCATCGTCATCAGTACTGCACAGCTAATTCATCATCATCTTCATCACGCAAGTTGTAGTATTGAAGAGCCGGGGCTCTTGCTTGATACGGACGAAATGACGGGCAAGACACAAACTCGTCCGAGAAGATATTTATTCTCAAAACCAACTCGGGAACACTGAAAAGCCCATTTATCAGGCTGCATTATAAAGCACAACCAGAAACCGAAAGCCACGCCTCTCAAGCGTGGCGTGCTTCGGTGAATCGGTGGTCACATGATCAACAGGTGTAGCTGATTATACCCGCAAAGCGCGGCACGCTTTAGCGGTCACGTGACCAGCCACTCTCGCGCCGGGAATCCCCGCCGGTGACGTCACCGGCTGGAGCAAGGAGATTCTGATGCTGGTCTTGCTTGGGGAACCCATGGGTAGCTACAGTATCTTCAATGGTGAGTACCCATTAGAATTTTATATGTTGTTAAAATTACGTATGTTTAAGAGTGTAAAAAGTGTTTAAGAGTATAGGAAGTGTTTATAAGAGTATGGGAAAGGTTAATAAGAGTGTGGGGAGTTCATAATGCTTTAAAATATATATATATAAATAAAAAAAAAATGGTCGCTACTTCGCGGATTTTCGTTTATCGCGGGGGGTTCTGGAACGTAACCCCCGCGATAAACGAGGGTTCACTGTATATATTTATTTATATGTATATATATATATATATATATATATATATATATATATATATATACAGTATATATATATATATATATATATATATATATATATATATATATATATATATATATATATATATATATATATATATATATATACGTATATATATATATATATATATATATATATATATATATATATATATACGTATATATATATATATATATATATATATATACGTATATATATATATATATATATATATATATATATATATATATATATATATATATATATATTGTTGTGGATATGAGGATTGTGTTTTTTTTTATTGTTGTGTAAATTGTTGTAAAAATATCGCCCTCCTTCCCCCAGTTGTGTATAAAGGTCAAAGTGCGTCCCGTAATTAGGTCATAAACAATCACGTTAGCCAATCATTGATTTCCTCCTTGTTGGTAGTTATTTCCTTATTCTGTGTATTAGACTAAGGATTTGTCTTCCATTAATTGACACTCCATTGCACCGAATTCAAATAGATAGATCCCCTTTCATTTTCATTTAATAAAGCCTCAATTGCCAACTGCATTCACCGCGACTCCATTAGCCACGAGGTAGGCTTGGAGAAGAAGGGGGAGGAGCTGCCGAATCCTGGGCGTGCCCGCCCATCGTCATCAAGGGTGGAGCCAGAGGGCCCGTGCCGACCAATCAGGGCCGAGGCGAGCTCACCGATGGGCGTGTCCTGGAGGCCGGCGGCTTGATCGCCGGCGGGGTTATAAAAAGCGCACGCGGAAGCCTTTGAAGGGAGTGATGAGAAGGAGTCGAAGGTGGTTGCAGTTGCAACAAGTGCGCCAGAGACAGAAGAGAGTCAGAGATACGGCAGAAGAACAAATGCCAAGTAGAACAAGTGCCAAGTGAGAAGCGCCAAGAGAGAGTTGCACAGAGGTGCCAAGAAAGAGTTCAAAGGAGCAGCTTTGGAGAGTGCACGGTGCACCGGAGGAGCTTCGCCGTGCAGTTTGGAACCGCGGCGGTTTTGGCGATCCCAGCTCGAGGATTGACGGCGGCTGTCCGCTTCCAGCCCGACCGATCCCCGCTGAACCTTCCTCTCCCACCAAGCTATTCCTCCTTCTAGCCAATCCACTCTGCAATTCCCCGTGTGAGTCTGTCTTTGTTTGTTCTGTCCCTGGGTTAATTAAGACTGTAATAGATCAGCTAGAATTTTCACTGTGTCCTTCTGGTCCGTCCCTCTTTCTGCTTTATTTTCTTATTCTTCCTCCTCCTTGGTTTCTTTTGATTGTAAATAGCAAATAAATCCTATTCGTATTTCAAACCCTTGTTGTCTTCTTCTTCTTCTTCACATCCGTGTCGTCTTTGTCTTTTCCCAATTGAATACCCGTGGCACGATTTGGCCAACGTTTCAGAATCGGGTCTAGTCATTGTTAACGGTTCGGGCCGCGGCTACCATCCGCTCGGCAATCCAGTAACATCTTATCCGCGGTCCGTAACAATTGGTGTCTGGGAGTGAGATACGGACCTGAAGCGCTTAGTGCGTTCAAATTACGAGTGGGCCGAAATTTTGTTTTATAAAATCCGGAATTTGAAAATCGTGCCATGGATAGTCAAGGCGGCGGGATGCTGGTGGGGGAAATAGAAGAGGGGTTAGGGGTAACCCAGGACCAGAAGGAAGAAATGGTGGAGGAGAACAATGAGGGGGTGGTTGAGGATGTTTCGGGCACGCAAAATGGCGCCCTCGCGCACGTGGTTACAGCGGCACCAAATTTTGCCGTGCCCGTGACCGTAGCAGCGCCGCCAATGGACTGGGGCCTATTCATGCTGCAAATGAGGGCCCTTATGGAAGAGAACAGGGGGCTGGGAGGCCAAATTGGGGCAATGAGGGACGAAAGGAGGGCTCAGGGAGAAATGTTGGGAAATCTAATTGAAGGGTGTTGTAATAGAATAAAAGGGGACAAATTTAAGGACATAACTGCCCAAGCCAAAGAAGTAAACGAGGGACTGGCGAGGGACAAGGCCAGGTATGAGGCAAAGCGGGTGGAAGGGGACAGAGACCGCAGGTTGGGCAAGCAGGTCCCAGGGGTGCACGAGGAGGTAACGCGGGTCGAGAAGCGCTGGTTGAGCGAGGCGGAGGAAAGCGCGGGTACAATGACGGGTGTAGAGATCGCGACCCGGGGTATGGGGCAGCCGGCGACCGCTGAGGTAGAGGGAATTTTATTAAAGCCAGCGGTCGTTGAGGTGAATAAAGAACAAGTACAAAAAGTTTTAATTAAAACAAAAGCCGCGTCGATGTTACACAATGCCTAGATGCAGCTGTGCCTATAACGTCGATCTTATAGGCACAGGACATTCCTATTGATTCGATTACTTGATGTTATTTTTGTGCAAAGTGAAAATATATCTCGGCAATTTCCCGTGTGTGGCGACGAATTTTTAATATATCTCAGCATTTTCCCGTCTGTTATTTCAGGCGGTGTATGACTGACCATGCTGCGATTTTAAAAATATATATCTCGGCAATTTCCCGTGTGTGGCGACACGTGAACGAAGCTATGCTCCTCTCTCCACATTATTGTGACGACGTATAAATTAAATATTTCATCGTGACGATTGTCATCAAATGGACGAATTTTTAATATATCTCGGCATTTTCCCGTCTGTTATTTCGGGCGGTGTATGACTGACCATGCCGCGATTAAAAAAAAAAAAACTCAATGGACTTGAAGTTACAGGCCTTTGAGAATTCATTTCGTTCTATAAAGGGCAACTTTCATCGGATTTTCTTCCCGTTTTTTTTCAACCGAGTCTAAAACTATGTTAGCGACTGTGAAAAATGAAATGATATATCGAATTTGATTTGAAATAAAACTGTGTGAGAGAGGAAGACACCACGGGCCTACAAAACAGGCCTCAAAGCTATGCGAGTTAATAAAATGGTGGATATTTGTTTATATGAAGCCTCTCCCAAAATGGGTGGAGCTATGGTTCCCAGAATGGGTGGAGCTTTGAGGTTTTGTCTTCTCTGCAAGAACAACAAGAAGAAGAAGAAGAACAAGAAGAACAACAACAACAACAACAACAGCAGAGGGCACTCTATGACCAGCGTCTGCGACGCGGCTAAAAAACAGTAGTGGGTATAATTGAAATTGTAGAAACGACAGACGTAGAAGAGCAACAGTCGGAGGAAGGAATGGAAATTGCTCAAAGTCCGAATACACATCACGATGCTGTGCTTAATAACCCAAATGAAGATTTGCAGGTGTCGGTGCAGGGAGGAAGAAGAACCCCGAAGGTGAGACGGGCTGCATGTGGTGCCGGGAGATTTTGTAAAAGGGGGTTTGGCGCGAAGAGAATTGTCGCGCGATTGGGGTCAATATGGCACCCGGGCGTTCGTGAAGGGTCCCGTGTGAGTGGAAATGGCACGTGTGTGAAAAAAAAAGTGTACGTGCGAGGGTGAGTGTGACACGGAGAGTGAGTTGGTGATGGCGCAGGTGCGAGAGGGCACATCGGAGCGCGAGTGTGAAACCGAGTGCGAGCGAGAATGCACGTCGGGGTGTACGGAGTGTGACACGGAGAGTAAGGTGGTGGTGGAACGTGTGCGAGAGTGTACACCTGAGTTGGTAGTGGCGCAGGTGCGAGAGGGCACATGGAAGCACGTGATGGGGTGTGCAAAAGAGTGCACACCCATGGTTGTCACAGAGTATGTGACCGAGGAGCGGGTGCGAGGATGCACGCTTGGGATGAGTGTGCGAGGAAGCACACCTGAGTTGGTTGTGGCGCGGGTGTGGGAGAGCCCATTGAAGCGCGTGAGTGAGTGGATGCAAGAGTGCACGCCCATGATGAGTGTTACGGAGGACGTAACGGAGGAGAGGTGTGGAACGAGGTGTGCGAACGGCGAGTGTGCCCGAGAGGTGTGGTGTGCAACAGGGAGTGCGGTGGTGGAATGGACGGAGTGTGTGGGATGGCACTGGAGGCGTTGGAACGCCAGGTTTTGTGAGTGTGAAACGGGTCGCGTATGCAAGTGAAGCATCGACATTGAACGGGTTAGCGTTTAGGGCGACGGATAGCCGACGCGGACGCTCGGTGCGCGTTGCACTTCGTTGGATGCTGGGCCCCGCGCGGTCGAGTCCGGGCCTTGTCGGGCGAGGCGACCGGTCCGGTTCAAGGGCGAGTAGGAGGATCCGCGGCGGTTTTGCGGTTTTGCCGCAACCGCGGCGGTTTTGGTAAAACCGCAAACCGCAAAACCGCGGCGGTTTTGGCGATCCCAGCTCGAGGATTGACGGCGGCTGTCCGCTTCCAGCCCGACCGATCCCCGCTGAACCTTCCTCTCCCGCCAAGCTATTCCTCCTTCCAGCCAATCCACTCTGCAATTCCCCGTGTGAGTCTGTCTTTGTTTGTTCTGTCCCTGGGTTAATTAAGACTGTAATAGATCAGCTAGAATTTTCACTGTGTCCTTCTGGTCCGTCCCTCTTTCTGCTTTATTTTGTTATTCTTCCTCCTCCATGGTTTCTTTTGATTGTAAATAGCAAATAAATCCTATTCGTATTTCAAACCCTTTTTGTCTTCTTCTTCTTCTTCACATCCGTGTCGTCTTTGTCTTTTCCCAATTGAATACCCGTGGCACGATTTGGCCAACGTTTCAGAATCGGGTCTAGTCATTGTTAACGGTTCGGGCCGCGGCTGCCATCCGCTCGGCAATCCAGTAACATCTTATCCGCGGTCCGTAACAATATATATATATATATATATATATATATATATATATATATATATATATATATATATATATATATATATATATATATATATATATATATATATATATGTATGTATGTATATATATATATGTATATATATATATATATATATATGTATGTATGTATATATATATATGTATATATATATATATATATATATGTATGTATGTATATATATATATGTATATATATATATATATATATATGTATGTATGTATATATATATATGTATATATATATATATGTATATATCTATATTATAATAGCCGTAGATGATTCTGTCTGTCTGTCTGTCTATCTGTTGGGTGTCTGTCCAGGGTGTGGCTTACTCGGTTTGCAGAGTAGCTCCACCCATTCTGGGAGTGGCTATAAACAAATATCCACCATTTTATTAACTCGCATAGCTTTGAGTCCTGTTTTGTAGGCCCGTGGTGTCTTGCTCTCCCCCAGTTTTATTTCAAATCAAATTCGATAAATCATTTCATTTTTCACAGTCGCTAACATAGTTTTAGACTCGGTTGATAAAAAACGGGAAGAAAATCCGATGAAAGTTGCCGTTTATAGAACGAAATGAATTCTCAAAGGCCTGTAACTTCAAGGCCATTGAGTCTCTCTCACGCCTTTATCTCCAATCTAACTCACCATATGATTTCATTTTTATCGATGGTTTTACTTTTAGACTCGGTGTCAGCAATAATTGAGAACAATCCACACACGCGGGAAAATGCAGAGATATATTTTTTAAAATCGCGTCATGGTGTATCATACACCGCCCAACATGACACCGCCGGCAATGTGTCGATATATATTAAAAATTCGCTTTTGCTTTTCCGTTATGATATATTACTATTTCGTTTGATGATAGTCGTCACAAAAACGTCAACAATGATGCCGACATATATTTCTTCGTTTTTATTTCATTCAACATATTAGCCGGAAGTAAAATATGTTTCAGGAAATTACCGAGAGATATTTCTTCGTTTTTTTTATTAGTTATGTGCGCATACACTTTAAATAGGTTTATTTGAAATCTTTAATTTTCCACAAACATTCCACACACGCGGGAAAATGCAGAGATATATTTTTTAAAATCGCGTCATGGTGTATCATACACCGCCCAACATGACACCGACGGCAATGTGTCGATATCTATTTTAAATTCGATATATCATTTCATTTTTCACAGTCGCTAACATAGTTTTAGACTCGGTTGAAAAAAAACGAGAAGAAAATCCGATGAAAGTTGCCGTTTATAGAACGAAATGAATTCTCAAATGCCTGTAACTTCAAGGCCATTGAGTCTCTCTCACGCCTTTATCTCCAATCTAACTCACCATATGATTTCATTTTTATCGATGGTTTTAGAGTCGGTGTCAGCAATAATTGAGAACATTCCACACACGCGGGAAAATGCAGATATATTTTTTAAAATCGCGTCATGGTGTATCATACACCGCCTAACATGACACCGACGGCAACGTGTCGATACATATTAAAAATTCGATATATCATTTCATTTTTCACAGTCGCTAACATAGTTTTCGACTCGGTTGAAAAAAAACGGGAAGGAAATCCAATGAAAGTTGCCGTTTATAGAACGAAATGAATTCTCAAACGCCTGTAACTTCAACTTCAAGGCCATTGAGTCTCTCTCACGCCTTTATCTCCAATCTAACTCACCATATGATTTCATTTTTATCGATGGTTTTGGACTCGGTGTCAGCAATAATTGAGAACATTCCACACACGCGGGAAAATGCAGAGATATATTTTTAAAAATCGCGTCATGGTGTATCATACACCGCCCAACATGACACCGACGGCAACGTGTCGATATATATTAAAAATTCGCTTTTGCTTTTCCGTTAAGATATATTACTTTTTCGTTTGATGACAGTCGTCACAAAAACGTCAACAATGATGCCGACATATATTTCTTCGTTTTTATTTAATTCAACATTATTAGCCGGAAGTAAAATATGTTTCAGGAAATTACCGAGAGATATTTCTTCGTTTTTTAAAATTAGTTATGTGCGAATACACTTTAAATAGGTTTATTTGAAATCTTTAATTTTC
>NC_136264.1:26154577-26172077 GCF_964187855.1 Myxine glutinosa
AAATTTCACCTTAAATTATTCAGAATAAAATATTGAAAACGGCATGATTGTTATGTTTTTATGTGACCATAATATCACTTCTCCAGAAAATATAGCAATATCATGGGTATATTACACCGTTTTGACGACAACAAACTTGTAATGTGCGAGGTTGTAAAAAAACGGGGGGGGGTGCTTAACTTAATTCTTTGTGTATATATGTATATATATATGTATATATATATATTGTTGCGGTTAAGGATGTTATGTTTGCCGAGCGGAGGCCCCGCGACCTAACAGTTTCCCCCGATTCACCCGAACGTTGGCCGTATCGTGCCACAGATATTCAATATGGAAAACTCTAAAGCGAACCGAATGTAAAGAGGAAGAAGAAGACGTACAGAAGAGTAACGGGATTTATTATTTACACACACAAGCAAAAGGAGCAGTCACGGTTATGTACAGGGAACATTGAAAAAGCAGGTGACACAGTGAAAATTACTAGCTTTAACTATACAAGCTTAACTTATTCCCCTGGACAGAACAACAAAGACGGACTCACACGGGGAATTGCAGAGTGGATTGGCTGGAAGGAGGTGTGTGGCTGGAGGGGGAGGACGGCACGGAGCTGGCTGGAGCTTGATCCCGCACGGGACGTCGGGCTGGACCTCGACGGCCGCTGATGCCACCGATCCTGTCGTTCAAGTGCGCGGGATCACGGGTCGGAGCTGCTTGGTGGAGCCGACGCGCTGGTGGGGGGTCTGGCATGACGGGTTCTCTCCTCTCTCTTTCTTGGTCCAGCCACTCTTTCTCTCTCTCTTGGCCCAATCACTTCTCACCACCGCCAACTCAACGCAACCACTCAATGCAACCACTGACCACCACTGACGACCAACTAACGACCAACTCTGACCAAAAACCACACAACTCAGCTCTCCGCAACTTCTTGCGCGCTGCGCCTTTATAGCGCCTCCAGCGATTAAGCCGCCGGCTTTCAGGACACGCCCATCGGGGTGCTCACCTCGGCCCTGGTTGGTCGCGGCGACCCTCTGTCTCCGCTCTTGATGACGACGGGCGGGCACGCCTTTCTTCCCCGACCCGAGCACATGTTCAATGGTGGTTTTGGGGCGAAAACAACCCACAGCTGTAACAAACTGGGCAAACTGCCCAGTGCAGTTGGCAATGGAGACTTGGAGGGGATGTAGCTGGAAATTGAGGCTTGGCAATGGAAGTTTTGGGAGTGGGAATGGGGAATGAAAGGAATCTATCTATTTCACTTGGTGCAATGGAGTGTCATTTTAATGGAAGACAAGGCCTTACCCTGATACACATAATAAGGAAATAAACTACTGAACAGGGATATTATAGTGTCCTTCAATGTATGCTTTATGGAATTAACTACCGGAACGCCCTTTGACCTTTATACACACTGGAGCAATGAGGGCTCAGACTAAACAATAATTCATAACAATTTACAATACAATACAACACAATCAAAAAAACACAATCCTCATTTCCGCAACAATATAATATAATATATATATATATATATATATTGTTGCGGATATATGAGGACTGTATATATTTTTTATTGTGTGCTGTATTATTATTATTATTGTTTATTCTGCGCCCCCCTACCTCCGGAGCTGTGTAAAGGTGAAAGGGCATCCCATAATTAGTCCACAAGCATACACGTCAGCCAAGTAATAGAATACCCCTGTTGATAGTTATCTCTTATTCTGTGTTTTAGGGTAAGGCTGTGTCTCCCATTAATTGAAGTACTCCATTGCACCAGTGAAAGAGAATAGATCCCCTTTCATTCCCATCCCCAAAATCCCCATTTCCTTCACATCCCCTCTCGTCATTGCCGAGCCTCGATTGCCCATATTACATCCCCTCCAAAACCACCATTGACCATGTGCTCGAATCGGAGAAGAAAGGCGTGCCCGCCCGTCGTCATCAAGGGCGGAGCCAGAGGGTCGCGCGACCAACCAGGGCTGAGGTGAGCACCCCGATGGGCGTGTCCAAAAGGCCGGCGGCTTAATCGCCGGAGGCGTGATAAAGGCGCGCACGCAGGAAGCAAGTGAGTTGGTCACCAAGAGAGAGAGTCGTGAAGAGTCAGTCAGTGGAGTCGGTGGTCAGTTGGTTGCGTTGGTTGCGGTGAGGAGTCGGTGGTGGCGGTCAGTGGTTGCGTTGGTTGCGGTGAGGAGTCGGTGGTGAGGAGTGAGTGAACCAAGAAAGAGTTGAGGGTTTGGACCAGACGCGTCAGACAAGTCCTGGGAAAGCAGCGGAGGCCACAGCAGCAACAACACCCCACAGCCACTTGGGGCCTGGACGGCGGTTTGGAGCAGGGCCGTAAAGGAACGGCGGCTGCTAAACGCGCCGGTGGAGCTGCAGGACCCCCTTTGACCTCCCTCTCCCTCCAGCCATCCACCTCCTGCCTTTCCATCCTTCTTGTGGACGTGAGTTTGTTCTGTTTGTTCTGTCCTGGGAATAAGTTAAGTCTGTAGATAAGCTAGTATTTGCACTGTGTCACCTGCGTCTTATGTGTTGTAAATAAACCTTGATTGCTCCTTTTTGCTTGTGTAAATAATAAATCCCATTACTCGTCTGTACGTCTTCTCGTTTTATTTCTTCTTCTTCTTCACATCCGTGTCGCCTTTGTCTTTTCCCTATTGACTAGCTGCGGTGCGATCCGGCCAACGTTTGGGTGAAATCGGGTTCTAAGCGGGGAGTAACTGTTCGGACGCGGTAATACCAAACCGCTCGGTAAAATAACATCTTTAATCCGCGTCTGCAACAATATATATATATATATATATATCATATATATATATATATATATATATATATATATATACATATATACATACACATATACATATATATATATATATACAGGATCCGTCAGGGAGGTGTGACGATTTTCAGAAAACTCGTACACAGTTATTTTTTGTCGAATTTCAATTTTTTTTTTTTTTTAAAGACTACATATATAATGCAATGTAATACACTGTAACAAAGACATTTTAAAAATGTAATTCATGTTTGAATTTGGTCTAACAATGCAAGTGGGGGGTCTAGCGCATGCAGGATGGCTGTTGGTTACTCGTTGTTAGGCGCCATTTCAGTAGCCATGGAGCTGTGGACGATTGAACATCGCGTCTTTGTTGTTGAGACGTTTATTCAAACGGGTAGTTCGGTGGTGCTTACACGGCGCAGATTTCGTACTCACTTCAATGTTGGTCGACGTGGCGCCGTTCCATCTCGAAACACAATATTGAAGTGGGTAAAAAACTTCAGGACAACTGGATCTGTGAGGCCGGGAGCAGCTCGGGGAGGTGATCGAACCGTTAGGACCCCGGAAAACATTGAAAGGGTTCGACAAGCTGTGGAGGCCAGCCCTCGTCAGTCAGCGGTACGGCACACTCGCGCTCTACGGATGTCAGACAGATCAGTTCGTCGAATTTTGCACTTGGACCTTCATTATCACGCGTACAAAATCATGGTGGTTCAAGAACTGCAGCAGAATGATTTCGTACGGTGGTTTACGTTCGCAGAAAGAATGCTGGAACTGCTGAGGGATGCTGCTGTGCTGAGAAATGCTGGAACTTTTCCGCGCGTCTGCAAGAATGCTTGGACAAGAACGGCCGCCATTTAGATGGTCATTTTTAGATGATGTCATACTCGTAATATATATATATATATATTTATTGTTGCGGATCTCTGCGCCGGCCTTTTCCCCTTACCAAGGGGGGATTAGTCCCCTTGTCTTTGACTAGCCGACGGGACCCGGGGACCGATGACGTCCTTCCCGGACAGCGCGAACTAGGGTTTTAGGACTAAGAATTCGCTATTACCTAATTACTCGCGCTGCCCAGAAACGAGGAAATAAGCCCCGCCCGAATCACGGGTGTTGGTGGATACGCCGAGCGGTAGCGAACCCGTGACCCGAGCCGTTATCAATGACTAGACCCCTATCCGAGCGGTTCTTAATCGTGCCACGCTTACCCAATGCTGGAAATCACAGAAACGGTCGAATTTGGAAGAAAGGAAGTACAGAATTTATTCACACTATTTACAATGATGAGGAGAAGAAGACACAGTGCAGTCTTTAAACAGTCTTATACTTATTCCCTGGACAAACGGGCCCGTTCACACTCAGACACACTCACAGGGGGTTTGCAGACGAACAGGTCGGCACGTCCAGGAATGGCGTCCGGGCAGCTCTCACTCCAGTCCCCAGCTCGCACCGCGAAGTAGATGAAATAGTAGACGGCAGGAGCTCTCCGCGTGTCATTGGCACGCACGGGATAATTGCGGGGCGAACGGTAGGGCTGGGCTTTGGCGGTTACACTGGCGGCTGCGGCCGCGTACGTAATAATCGAATAGGCGCTAACAATGCGCTTTTCAATCAAGGGCTCTCGCTCATGCAAGTCCTTTCATGTGAGTTCTCCGAGTCCTGGTAACGAGTCCTCTCCCTTCTCAACTCAATTCAACACCGCGCATCCCTTCTCATCTGAGGTGGGGGCCTCGCGCAAAGGGTTTTATTGCCACGCCCTTGGAACCCTCTGGAACTCACCAGACGTTCTTCACCACGCCCTATCACGCCATGCCCTCGGAGCCCTGGTTGGCTGATGGCCCTTACCGTCACCGCCTCTGACGTGCTCCTCGACTCTGCCACACCCCGACCCCGCGCTCCTCCCTCTTTTCAGGCCTACCTCGTGTCACTTGGCTAGTTCGAGCGAACAAAGGGCAGCGAACGCTGCTGGCAGCCAAAGCGCAACAAACTTGAGGAATGCCAAATGGGGCGCGGGATCATTTATGCCCATAGAGGTGGAATTGGAGGGTGGATGCAAAATGAAAGGACCTAAACTCATGTCTTTACACAACGCAGATATTACTAGGGGAAATAGCCTATACTTACACATACTATGACATAGCTAATACTCTAAGGTGGCCTACGTGTTGCTGGTGGACTAACTTTGGGGGGCAACCCTTTAACCTTTAATGATGTCATATATATATACAAATCTCAAAACCGCAACAATATATATATATATATATATATATATATATATATATATATATATATATATATATATATATATATATATATATATATATATATATATATATATATATATATATATATATATACAGTATATATATATATTGTTGCGGAAATGAGGATTGTGTTTTTTTATTGTGTTGTATTGTATAGTAAATTGTTGTGAATTATTGCTTTAGTCTGGACCCTCCTTACTCCAGTTATGTATAAAGGTCAAAGGGCGTCCCATAATTAGTCCATAAAGCATACACATTAGCCAATCATAGAATACCCCTGTTCAATAGTTATATCTTTGTTATGTGTATTAGGGTAAGGCCTTGTCTTCCATTAAGATGACACTCCATTTCACCAAGTGAAATAGAGTAGATTCCTTTCACTTTCCCCTTTCATCATTGCCAAGCCTCGATTGCCAATTACATCCCCTCCAAAACCACCATTGAACTTGTGCTCGGGTCGGGGAAGAAGGGCGTGCCCGCTCGTCGTCATCAAGGGCGGAGCCAGAGGGTCGCGCGACCAACCAGGGCCGAGGTGAGCACACCGAGGGGCGTGTCCTGAAGGCCGGCGGCTTGATCGCCGGGGGGCGCTATAAAAGCGCGCGCGCAAGGTACTGCGTAAGATCATCCAGGGAAGCACAAAGCCTGCTATTCGTCGCCTTGCTCGCCAAAGTTGGACCAAGCAAAAGAGTTGGGCAAGAAGCAAGCACGTTGTTCAGTTGTGTGGTTGGACCAGACGAGTCAGACGAGTCCTGGAGGAAGCACGCGACGTCCACGCAGCAACACAGCAGCTTCAAAAACAGCAGCTTCAGTAACCGCAGCTTGGGGTCTGGACGGCAGTTTTGAGCGGGGCCGCGAAGGAACGGCGGCTGCCAAACGCGCCGATCGTGCTGCAGCATCCTTGGACCTTCCTTTCCCTCTAGCCATCCACCTCCTGCCTTTCCATCCTTCTTGTGTACGTGAGTTTGTTTTGTTACCTTCGCAAAAGCGGAAGGTTATGTTTTGATCGCTGTGTATTTATTTGTATGTCTGTGTGTGTGTGTGTGTGTATGTTATTCGCATAACTCAAAAAGTATTCAACCGAATTGCATGAAATTTGGTGGGATGATTGGTTATTATACGGGACACATTTGATTAGATTTTGGGAGCAATCGGGTCAAAGGTCAAGGTCAAGGTCACGAAAAGGTCAAAATCGTATTTTTGTTGTTCTATTCCCTACACTCCCATGCCAAGTACAGAACAGTAGCTGCGGCGAAGGTATGCGCTCTACCGAGTGCCCGTTCTAGTTTGTTCTGTCCTTGGGTTAATTAAGACTGTAAGTAAGCTAGGAATTTGCACTGTGTCCTTCTGGTCCGTCCCTCTGTCTATTTTATTTTATTATCCTTCCTTCTCCTTGGTTTTTTTGAGCCTGTAAATAGTAAATAAATTATATTCGTATTTCCAACCTTTTTGTCTTCTTCTTCTTCACATCCGTGTCGCCTTAGTCTTTTCCCTATTGAATATCTGGCGCGATCCGGCCAACGTTCAGGAATCGGATTAGTCGGGGTAACTGTTAGGGTCGCGGGGCCTCCGCTCGGCAAAACCAACATCTTATCCGCAGTCCGTAACAATTGGTGTCTGGGAGTGAGATACGAGGCCCGAACCAAATTTTTAAAACATTAAAAAAAAAAAATTTGGGCAAAATTTGGAGCGGCCGAAATTTGGTTTGTTTAAAAAATTAAAAAAACCCGAACTTTGAAATCGCGCCATTAGTGGGGGGGCCAATGTAGCAGATTGAAATGCCCGGTGAAATTGCTTGTTAATTTTTGGACACTGGTTGGGCTGTCTTTAGGGATGATATAAGTTCTAGAAAAAATATGTCTCCAATTGTTTCAAGTTCTTTATGGCGGCCATTTTGGATTTTCAAAATGGCGGATGTCGAAAACGTAAAATTCCATTATCTTGGCTTCTAAATGACCTAGAGTTTCGATTCTGGTGTCCAGTTGTACATTTTTGGGGATAGAGAATTGAATGAAACCTTCTTTAATAACCTACAAGGGATAAAAATAGGTTTTTATGGCACAGCCGAACCAGTGTCCAAAATCTAACTTAATGCACATCTATCTTAATTGTTATTTGTTATTTGTATGTTCCAGATTCGTGACCCTGAGCTATGATGGAGCCAAAAAGCAAGAAAACCAAGAAAGAAACTGATTTCACACTTTGCATTCAGTGCCAGGATCCCCAAGGTGCACTAGTGACTGAGCCAGCACTGGGCTCATATGCAAAGTTTCTCCAGTTCATCCAGGAGAGGGCACGATATGGTGATGCCGACTTCAAACAGATCAGCGAACGATTAAGCTGTTTCACTGCCACTGACTTGAGGAACAATAAAGCAAAGTGGCACCGGGCATGTTATGGATCTACATGCAACACTGCTCACCTGGAGCGTGCTAGAGTTCGCCACCAGAAAGCCTGCGAACATGGCGACACCCAGCATCTTCATAAGAGGTGTGGACGTCCTTCTTCTGCACCTGCCGCTGCAAGTACCTCAGGTTCTACGCAAGACGAGACTCTTCGCTTCACACGTTCATCATCAACTCCATTCAACAGAGACCTTTGTTTCTTCTGTCAAGAGGTCACTAAGGAAAGTGTACATGTTGTATGCACGTTCAACGCAGGTAAACAGCTGAAGAAAGCTGTTGAAGAAGGCAGCAACCACAAGTGGAAAGTTCAGCTGAGTGCTGCCATCAGTGCACATGATGCTCATGCGATCGACGTCAAGTATCATCTCCCATGCTGGGTGCAGAATGTCCAACGTGCTCCCAAGAGTGGGACATCAAGTGATGACAAAGAACACATACTGCAAGAAACTAATGTTATCAAAATAGCCGCAGACATTGAGTTTGTCAGCCTTGTTCGCTCTCTACTCCAAGCTGGTGAAATTCTCAACATGTCTGACCTGAAGTCGGTTTACTCCAGGATTCTTGACAATAATGGTGTGCACAATGTCCCATCACCTACTACCCAAGGCATGAAGGAGAAAATCAACTCTCACATTGATGACGTTCACTTCATGAAACCAAAACGTCGAAACGAGTCAGACTGTGTATTCTCCACTGCCGTGCGTGATGCAGCTGTCGAAGATGCAATGACGAAGACAAATGAAAAAAACATCGAACAACTGTTTGAGAGTGCCTCTGTTCTCCGCAGTGCCATTGCTTGTCAGAACAAGCACCCATGGCAATTTGAAGGAGAAATGAACACTGATGATGCTGAAAAGCATGTACCCAAAGTACTCTATGCTTTCCTCCGCTGGCTACTGGAAGGACCAGCCACGAGCATTGAGCCAGAGACTATGCGCTCAGCCACTATTCATCGAGATGTTATAACCATCAGTCAGAACATCATGTACGGCTACAAGTCAAAACGCCAAGTCACGTACAAGCCCAAAGAGCCAGATGCACCATTCCGCCATCGCTTAGAATGGCCACAGCAGCTTGCCGTTGCCATTGTAGTCCATCAGTCCACCAGAAACAAGAAGCTTCTGGATTTCCTGCATGGGTTCGGTCTGTCTGTTGATTATAGTCGGATCTTGCGGTTGGAGACACAGCTGGCCAACTCAGTCATAGAGTCTACGACAGAACAGGGTGTATACTTTCCAAGAACCATGCGCATAGGGACGTTTGTCTTCTTTGCAGTGGACAACAGTGACTTCAATGAAGACACACCTGATGGGAAGCGGACACTCCATGCTACAGCCTGGGCACTCTACCAACGACGGGAACATGCACCCTCCACAGATGAACATAGAACACTGACACTACATGACCGAAAGGCCAGACACCGCTCACTCAAGGTTCTGACTGCTCCAGACTTTGTTCCTTGCCAAGCACCAAACAAACAATCTGCCACAGGTACCACGTATAGCTTCAAGACACGGTCAAACCCAGATGTCACCAAGCCGTACTCTGCGACGGACACAGTGTGGCTACTTTCACGCACAATCATGCGAACAGCTGAAGCTGAGGACGTACAAGACGACATCATCCCACCAGATGACCAGCTGCAAGCTGCAGAACCCCAGCATGCTGACCCTGTTGGGTCACTCGTCCACGATCCAAAACAACCACCTGGCAGTAGGATCAAGCATCACGATATCCCAACTTGGACAGCCTACAACTCACTGCTCTCCTCTTCGAAGCCTCTGACAGAGGTCAACGCCCTGCCATTGGTAGCAGCACCAGCCCATGAATGGCAAACACTGATAACAGTCTTGAAACAGACACAGCAAATCAACTGCATGGTCATGGGTCCCGATAGGAAGACAGTGATCACCTTAGACATGGCCCTGTATGAGCGAGCCAAACAGCTGGAGATGACCAGAGATGACTGCAAAGGCAAGTGGGTACTGCGACTAGGGGAGATGCACACTGTGATGGCTGCACTGAGGGCTGCTGGGAATGCCATAGAGGACAGTGGTCTTGACGAGGCTTGGTCTGAGGCTGATATCTATGGCCCAACAACGACCAGACAAATACTGGAAGCCAAGCACATGAAGAGGGCTTTGGAGGCCCACATCACCACTGTCCAAGCCCTCTTCGACCTCTATGTGGACGAATTCTTCCAAGAGCATCCCCATCTGAGGGGCCCATGTACCCAGTCAGCACAACAGGTTGCCCAGAGCTGTCATCTACACAACCGAGAGGAGATGACAAGCGCGCAGAACAACATGCTAGCTGTCCTCGAGTCAAACGAAGTCCTGGAGGCCATGGCAAAGTTTGATGAGAGGAAAGAAGCCAAGAGTCCACTGTTCAAGTTTGTGCGACGCTACATGCGGATGATAATGCTGATATACACATTCATCCGTGCCACCCGTGATGGACAATTTGAGCTTCACCTGTCTTCACTGGATGAGATGTGCATATACTTCTTTGCACATGACAAACAGAAATATGCCAGGCTGACTCCCCGGTACCTTGCAGAGATGAAGGCCCTGAAGATGACAGATCCAGGGATCTACCAAGAGTTCATGGATGGGAACTTCAGTGTCCATAAGAATGAAATCCCCTTCTGTGCTGTAGGTGTGGACCATGCACTGGAGCACATCAACAGGATCATGAAGGTGACAGGGGGTATTGTGGGCATTACCCAGAATGCCAGTGCCCGCGAAAGGTTCTTTCTGACAGCACCAGAGCTGAGTAGGCTTGCTGAAGAAGCCCGTCAGATGGCTGGCTCACAATCAGCTACACGCAAGGAGCACCATGACCTATCAACCACAGTCTGGGCTCGGCAGGAAGACAACATTCGTCGACTGAAGAATGTGATCAGAGAGTCCATGAATCCCATGACGCATGAGGGTGAAGACCTGACGACTATCATCACCAAGGTGGTGATGCCAGCTGAAGTACAGAAGGATGTCTGCAACCAAGATGAGATTGGTCAGAAAGCGTATAACACGTTTGTTGCAGAGCGCATCAACACAAATGAAATCAACCTTTGGGCCAGAATGGGAAAGGTCAAACTGAAGATGTGGAAGAGTGCCAGGAAAGCTGTGAAGCACAAACTGGCAGACAAGGTTGTAGAGCTGAAAGACGACAGGTCACTGTTTGCGCGCATGCTGATCGTGGCCCGCTCACGACCAGAGATCAACTTGAAGGATGCCATAGGTCAATATGAATTCACCGCGCTTCCACGAACCCTCTTTGCAATGGCTGGGACACTACTACCATGCACAGACAAAAGCAAGCTCATGGGCATCCTAGAAGATCTACCCAAGAAGTCAACTGGCACTGGTCAGCAGCCAGACGACGACAATCCTGAACATACTCCACCCCCTCCCAAGAAGGTGACTGTCATAGACGGCATGGCATTAGTGCAAGCAATGGGTAAGCCACAATGGGTCAAAACATGTGCCCAGTGGGCTGGCCATTTCAATGCAACACTGGACTGCAAGACCAACGGGTATGATGAAGTCCACCTCGTGTTTGACCGATATGATCTGCCAAATTCACTGAAAGAGGCCACACGGGAGAGGCGCCAAGGTGGCAAGCCGCCCACTGCTTACCACGTTCAAGACAGCACCCCGATTGGGAAACTGACAGCAAAACAGTTCCTGTCGCACACCAACACCAAAGATGAGCTAACTGTCTATCTGGCAAAGAAAGCTCTGTGTCACTTTGAGGGGACTACCAAGGTCTTCATCGTCACTTCAAGGCAGGATGTCTTCTCCAACTGCATGGATGTACAGCATCTCCGTAGCTCCCAGGAGGAGGCTGATACGAGGATCTTTCTTCACAGTCTAGATGCCGTCCGAAGAGGTGCAACACAGCTGTACATTCAGTCACCTGATACTGATGTATTCATCCTAGCACTCCACCGGTACCATGAACTATGCAAAGACACATACTTCATCACGGGTGTGGGGAACAAGAAGAGGCAAATCTCACTGGAACCAATAGTACATGAACTTGGTGTCAGGAAGGCTGCAGCCCTACCAGGATTCCATGCATTCACGGGAGCAGACCAGACTGGTCGGTTTGCCGGCAAGGGAAAGCTCACATGTTGGCAAGCCCTCAATAGGTGCTCTGTTGAGGTGGTATCTGCGTTTCATGACCTTGGGGCCTCTGAGGAGCTGAGAGCTGACACAGAAAGTGACATTGAGGCATTTGTATGCCAGCTGTATGAGCCTCGTACTACAGTTGTGGATGTGGGCAAGCTGAGGTGGAGACTGTTTACCAAGAAACAGCTGGAGGCACAGAAGCTGCCACCAACACGGGGAGCTTTACATGAAGCCATTGCTCGTGCACATTTCCAGGCCATGGTGTGGCATCAGGCTGATGTACCGGACCCCCCAGCTTCCACAACCAACAGAACATGGATGGAGAGCAGAAGGAGATCAGCTGGTGCCCATCACAACCAAGGACCCTCCAGCCCCAGCTGCCATCACACATCTAATCAAATGTAACTGCAAGAAGACCCAATGCATGTCTCACTGCTCATGCAGGTCTCAGCATCTCAACTGTTCTGAGATGTGTATGTGTGGGGCAGATGAAGAGGTGTGTGGTAACACGGGTCAGGAGCGCCCCATGGGAATCGATAACACTGATGATGAGGAGGATGGAGATCCTTCAATGTAACAATGAACACTGCCAACTAAAAATATTGCACAAAGACATTATAAGTGTACATTTGAACACTAAAGTCCAGCCTTTATGTGATTTAGAAGTGAAAATGATGGAAAAAAATATATATATGTGTTGGCATAAGTGCGTGAAAATCCAAGATGGCTGCCATAAGAACCCTTTTGATCATATGTAGGTGTATAAATGTGTGTTTATTGGATTAAGTATCCGCAAATATGTACATTTGGACACCAAAATTAACACTCTAGGTCATTTAGAAGCCAAGATAATGACAATTTCGGTTTTCAACAAACGCCATTTTGATAATCCAAAATGGCCGCTATAAAGAACTTGAAAAAAATGGAGACATATTTTTTCTACAACTTCTATCATCCCTAAAGACAACCCAACCAGTGTCCACAAATTAACATTTGAATTCAACGGGAAAACATTGGCCCCCCCACTACATGGATAGTCAAGGCGATCGGATGCAGGTGGGTGAACTAGGAGAGGGGTTAGGAGTAACCCAGGATCAGAGGGAGGAGAACAATGAGGAGGTGGTTGAGGAGGTTTCAGGCGCGCAAAATGGCGCTCTCGCGCACGTGGTTAAAGGGTCCCAAAATAGCGGCGCCGCGGAGGGCGAGCCCGCGGTGGCGGCTGGGGACGCTGGGCAAACCGGGTTTGACCTCAGATTATTCTTGACCCAACTGAATGCAAAAATGGATAGGATGGGGGGCCAAATGGGGGCAATGAGGGACGAAGCGAGGGCTGATAGTGAGCGAATAAGGGACAAAGTGAGGGGTACCGGTGAGGGGTTAGACAAGAAATTTGAGGAGTTAGACAAGAAATTTGAGGGGTTAGACAATGGGATAGAAGGGGTGAAACATGGGTTAATGGGGGTGGAAAATAGAATGGCTGCCCAGGAGAATCAGATAGAGGGGGTGAAAAATGGGTTAAGGGGGCTAGAAGATAGGATGGAAGGCAAATTGCGGGAAGTAGGGGAGCAATCCGCCCGGGAAATCAAACGGATGGGGAACCAGATAGAGGAGGTGAAAATCGGGTTAGAAGGTAAATTGGATGCTCAGAGGGATGAATTGGGACAGATGAGGGTGGCATCTACTAAGGAGATGGAGGAGATGAAGGAGGAGATACGACGAGGTGTAAGCGAGGAGGTTTCGGGGGTACGTGAGGAGGTAAAGCGAGGTGAGAAGCGTATGGAGAAAGAGGTGAGAAATGGAACGGCTAGGTTACAAGGGGGAATAGAAGACCTGACGCAGGAGGTGGAACAGCTGACGGTGGGACAGACTGAGTTAGTGGAGCAGGTACAAAGGAACACTGCGGTACTAGGAGGGTTAAAAGCGACACAAAAAGACATCAAGGACGACTTGATAGCGACGAAGAGGCAATGTCAAATGGTACGTGAGGGACTGACAACGAGGTTGGACGAGGTGACAGAAGTAATGGAGACAAAGGACCGGGAGGTGAGGACGCACATAGAAACGGTCAAGGTGGCGTTAGAGGACGAGATTGAGGAGACGCACCGGGAAATCAAAGAGGTGAAGCAAAAGTTAGAGGAAGCAAAAGTAAGGGTGAGTGAAATTAAGAAGAGACGGACAGAAACTAAGAGAGAAATACAGGAGGAGGTGATGGAATATGTACAAGGTCGGTGCTCAAATCGTGATGATGTGCTCGCTAACCAAATAAAGAGTTTGCAGGTGGCGAAGGAGGTGCGGAGACGAGGTGCCAAGGTGAGTGGCGGTATACGAGGAAATGTATATGATGTGAGGGGAGCTTCAGTCGGCTTGGGGGTTGATTTGGACCCGGGTGTTCGTGAGAGGCCGTTGGTGAAGTGTGCGACAGGTACGGTGTGCGAAGGAAGAGGTGTGCGAGAATGTCCGACCCTGGGGTGTGTGAGGAAAAAGTGCGCGCCGAGGAGTGAGTGTGCTGTCGAGAGTGAGTTGGTCGTAGCGCGTGTGCGAGGGGGCACATGGAAGCGCGGAGTGGGGAGTGTTACAGAGGATGTAACGGAAGCATGCACGCCTGTGGTGAGTGTTACAGAGGGTGTAACGGGAGAGTGTGCGCAAGAGGATGCACGAGAAAGGTGTGTAACAGAGGAGTGCATGAGGAAAGAGTGCGCTGTCAAGAGTGGTGGTGAGAGTAGTGAGAGTGACATGGAGCGTGAGTTGGTTGTGGCAGGTGAGAGAGGATGTACACCTGGAATGGAAGGATGCACACCTGGAATGGTAGAGCGTGTGTGGGAATGCACACTGGAATTGGTAGTGAGGCACGTGGTTGGGTGTGCAAGTGAGAGCACACCTGTGATTGTCACAGAGGAGGTGACCGAGGAGGGGGCGCGAAGAGGTGTGTTGGTGAGGTGTGCGAACGACGAGTGTGTGCAAAGGTGTGCGGTGGTCAGGTGTGTGACCAAGTCTGTGAGCGAAAGAACGAGTGCAATAGCGAAGTACGCGGGGTGTACGGGCGGCGTTGGAGCACCGAGCTCGGTGAGGGTGAAAGGGGTAGCGTATGCGTGTGAGCATGCAGGTGAAGCATCGACGGTAACCGGGTTAGCGGTTAGAGCGACTTATTGCCGAATCGGGCCCTCGGTGCGCGCCAGGCAGCTTCGCGTGCCGCGAGGACCAGCGGGGATCCGAACCACGGCGGTTTCGAAAGAACCGCCGTACGCGATCCACGCCGGGCCGCGCTTTGAACGGCCGCGTCCGTGCTCCACTAGGCGGAGCGGGCAGCCCAATAGGAAGGGTCGTCATGGCGACCCCTTTTTGTTGAGGCGTTCCGGCAGGTCGAGATCGGGCCATTGGACGGCTCTGTGCCGAGATGGTGCATGGGATCTCGGCCCGGGTAAGCGTCCTTCCCTGCACCGAGTGCCGGACGCATCCAACCGCCGGCACCAAAGAACCCGCATTCATTGCTCGGCTGTACGAAGCCGAGCTTTAGAAGTGAATTGGCGCACCGAGAGGCACTAGTGAGTAGACTGTGATGATGAGGATAGTGTTTTGGCCCCGAAATTAGAAAAACAAAATTTGAGGATTGGCAGTGATGATTGGCAGAGGATTGGTAGATGATTGGCAAATTTTTGATTGGCTGAAATTTGGTGTGCAAAATTGGTAGTGAGAGATACCCGATGTGGTGGGATGGCAACTCTGCCATCTCTCACAGCGGGGGCAAAGGAGCACTAGTTATGGGGTTTATGGCAGTGTAAGCTCGCCGAGGGAGGGTTTGGATAATGTGTAGGGATCTAGAGAAGATGACCTTAGGTAACGTTAAGGTTAGGTAGTGACAATGATACCGGTAGTGGGGACGCAGGTAGGTTAGAGTGGATGATAATGACGTGGTATGTGCTTAGTTTAAAGGGAAGACGGGGAGCACTAAGTTAGCAGGGCAACAGGCAGATTAGATGATGCCGTGTGTATGGTTAAAAGGTGTGATTGCACAGGTGTGCTACTGGACAGGTGTATGGAGCAGTGTATGAGTAAATGATTGTGAGTGTGAATTGTGGTGTGATTGCACAGGTGTGCAACTGGACAGGTGGATGGAGCAGTGTATGAGTGAGTGATGGTGATGTGTGTTGTGTTGACCAAATTGTCCAGGAAGGAAGGAGGGTGCAGGTGGCACCAGGTGTGATTGCACAGGTGTGCAACAACAGGTGTATGGAGAATGGTTGTGTGGAATAAATGGTATGGAATATATGGAGTATTGGAATGGATGGTCGTGGAGTGAGTATGGTGGAAACTATGGAGTGGAGTGGATGGTGCGAAGGTGTGAATGGGGGAAGGATGGACCCCCATCACGAATACCCGGGGAGGGTAATGTAAGTGTTAAGTAGAGGGTATAGGTAAATTGTGGTTGGATATTGGCATCTGTGGTGCGGGTGAAAGAATGGTATTTGGATGGGTGCATTAGTGTTTTGGAAATGGCTGGGCGTGTAGCCTGTTAGTGTGTGTAGTTGGTTTGGGCACTCCACCACTGTGAGGATGTCGGCCAGGTGAGGTCGCAGGTGGGCTCTGGGAGCCAGTAGAGTTGTTGTGGATGGGGTCCGAGGATCCGGAGGACGGACCCGGGTAGCCCAGTGCCAGAGGGCACCGAGGGGTGACAGAGCCAGGAGGGGCCTTCCCCAGTTAGATAGGTTAGGGTGAGGAGCTAGGTAAGCTCGGGTGGCAACTACAGTGGTGGAGGTGTGCAGGTGGGTAGACCTGCTGGGAGAGCTGCACGACCCAGCCCAGAAATTGTGCAAGGGCACAGGGAGATGAATCGGGGGAGTGAGACCCCAAATTGAGAAGCACCACAGTTTGGTCAATGGGAATTGGTTTTTAAAACCACATAGAGTAAGATTGCCAATGGTTTGGCAGGGAAAGACCCCGGGTAGTGTAAAGTGTGTTAAAGTCATTTAGAGGATAGTGAGGATTGAAGTCTCCTCGCACCATCTACATCCACTCACCTGGGATGACGTACCTCCACACCATGCCAGGTTGTTTTTATTATTTTTATTGATGCAAATGTTTGGAATGTGAGACGCATCATGACGTGGGTGTGACATTGTGCTTGTTGTTCCATCTCTTCCTCCTTATGAGGATTGATGATGAATTGGGTGATGGCAAATTTTGGTTGGAGGGATTGTGGTAACGAATTTGGTGTAGGGGAAATATGGGGAAGACGTGACATTAGCGACGAATTTGTAATGTGTAGATTTTGTAAATATGGGGTAAGGGCAAGGGTAGTGTAGGTGACGGGGGGGGGGGGGGGGTGACGTACGGTAGGGACGAGCTTTCTCACTTCGCTCTCCGTACGCACTTCGCCTTGCATTGCCTTATTGATGTGTACCCTTGTGACCTTGCCCCTCGCTCATCTGTCTTTTCTCCCTTTTGTCTCCCACATGAGGACCTGTGCGCCACTGGGCGCCGAGGGGAGCGTGCGTGAGTCCGCCATTGTGCGCCCGGAACTCCCAGAACCAGCTGTCTGCATCGATGCACCACCTTATGGACCACCTGTCTGTGGCCGAGCACCACTTATGGACCCCATGGGTTGGGGCATGGCCCCTCTGCTGGAACCGACCATGAGGGCCCAAAATCTTGCTGGCGGACCTTGGCCACAAGGCACCGATGCCCCACAGGTGAACCATACATAGTCGGCCCCTGTGGGCCATAAATAAATAAAAATTGGACACGTTGGGTGCATTTTAATTCCACCAATAGGCCGCCAGCAAAGAAGATGACAACACCTGGAAAATAATAATAGCCAGCAGAGGGAGCCGAAGAGCAAGAGACCACCTGCAGGGTTAGGGGTTGTTGTTTTTATTTTTATTGATGAACAGTGATGACTGTGCACCGATTGGTGCTTGA